>NW_007729693.1:305903-363907 GCF_000696425.1 Galeopterus variegatus
GCGGGAGCGCCGCCACACTCCCAAGCAGCGCACTCTCCAGTGCGCCACCGGGCCGGCCCTTTTATCATCCTTAATAATTCAGTTTATCTGATTCTTTTGTTTCTCCTTCTTCCTCTAATTTTGTTGGCTTTTGGCCACTTCACAATAATTAAGACTTTGACATTTATTGGCTTTTAGCTACTTCACAATAGACTTTGATGTTGAGGCCAAGAGGGAACTGGGAAAAAAGTGAAACTCATTCATCGATCTAATCTGATCGCTCCTCCCTTTCATATCATTACACAACCACCAGAAGCTACTGCAACAACTTTCTTAATGGCTCAGAGCCTCAAGAACACGAAATAACAGACACGCTTAAACTCCAGAATCACTGGAATATTTTTTCAATTTAAAATAAGTCATACTAATGTTGAAATTCTCTCTAAGTATAAAATTCTTTACCTCACACAGGCACCATTGTTTAGTACAATAATTCCTACAAATATACTTTGTAAAAGTGACATGTAAATAGAGCATTATTGCCATAACAATCTCTTTTAATGATCTAGAAAAGGCAGTAAATAGCAAGCTGATGGAATCAAAAGTGGTACTAAATTGAGAAATGTTGCAAACATCTGTAAAGGCAGGAAAAATTATGTTAGGAATGCTTAATGTACTTGCACTAATACCAAAACATTTTTAACTTTATGGGGAAAAGAAAATAACACTTTTTTAGAATGCACAAAATAGGTTGTCCAGCATAGATGCTACAAACAGCTTCTAAACACATGCCAAACAGAATCATTTTCAGTTCTTTAAAATCAACTACATGCCAACATGCTTCAAAAGAGGGCTCACAGTCACATAAATACAAAGCTTGTAATAAACAGGGAAAAAAATGACGATAATTTCATTAAAAAACAGAATCATTTTCAGTTCTTTAAAATCAACTACATGCCAACATGCTTCAAAAGAGGGCTCATAGTCACATAAATACAAAGCTTGTAATAAACAGGGAAAAAAATGACGATAATTTCATTAAAAAGTGCCAATGAGGGCTGGCCCGGTGGCGCACTGGAGAGTGCGCTGCTTGGGAGCGCGGCGGCGCTCCCGCCGAGGGTTCGGATCCCATGTGGAGACCGGTTCCCGCTCACTGGCTGAGCACGGTGCGGGTGCAACACCGAGGGTTGCGGTCCCGTTACCGGTCAGTAAAAAAAGACAAAAAGATGTGGAGACCGGTTCCCGCTCACTGGCTGAGCACGGTGCGGGTGCAACACTGAGGGTTGCGGTCCCGTTACCGGTCAGTAAAAAAAGACAAAAAGAAAAAAAAAAAGTGCCAATGAGAAGTTTAGGTGTGTATAACTTTGAAAGAATACAAGGTTCCATGTAGGAAGCTTATTCCACATAAACCTGCCTCATCCTAAGCATCATGTAAGCCGAAATTTGTCTCCCACTTGGGCAGAGCCATCTGTCTGGGCTGATCTTGCATATGGACCAAAACAGAAATAATGCTCTCCCAGGGCCTATGCTTGGGGTTGCAGGTGGCTTCAAGTTTGTCCTCTATTTCCCATGGTGACTGTCTTACAGGTGACTACCTGTTTTCTGTACCTGAAACTGGGTAATTCATAAAGAAACAAAATTTATTTCTTACAGTTTTGAAGGCTGGGAAGTCCAAGGTCAAGAGGCTGCATCTAATGAGGGTCTTCTTACCAGTAAGAGCTCTCTACAGAGTCCCCAGGTGCACAGTGTATCACATGACAAAGGGGCTAGAGCACGCTAACCCTGGTCTCTCTTTCTCTTTTTACAAAACCATCAGTCCCATTCCTATGATAACCCATTAATCCATTAACCCTTTAATCCATGAATGGATTAATCCATTCATAAGGGCAGTACCCTCATGACCCAATCACCTCTTAAAGGCCCTATTTTTCAATACTAAAAATCAGTTAAGTTTCAACATGAGTTTTTGAGGGGACAGACATTCAAACCACAGCAGTATCTAATGGGGCACATGTAAGACATGTGGTTAGAAGAAGTCTGTAACAGTAGTGACAGAATAATGTAGACACTGACATCACCAGCAGCAGCAGCAGCAGCATGCCTCTATCTTGTATGCTCTAAACTGTGCATTTTGGAAAATTTAGACCCATTTTTAATATTAAAATATTTTACTGTCAAACATACTTATTCTTCGTTGGCTCCTATATCTATCGATTGTTTCATTTGTTCAGGTGATAGACAATATTTACTGAATATAAGGTTGCCACGTACCCAGAAGTACAGGTTCTCTTTTTCAGGAACCTGGATTGTTTACCTGTTCTTACCAAACTGAGTTCTGTAATCATTGAATTCACATGAGGTCTTATTGTAAAACAGGTTTTCAATGCTGTTGTTGATCTGAGAATGTGCCACCAAACTTTATTACCCCAAGGAATTTATTTACACAGAAAATCGTTTTATAGTGATCAAAAAGAGAAACACTTTGCTGTATCTGTCAGAGCTAATGTCAGTAACCCTGGACCCTAAAAATAGGTCTAAATCCAGTAGCTGAAAATAAATTAGTTAAATGCAATAATTTACTTCTTTCTATCAAAAAAAGAAAAAGACTGGAGATCATCAGCCCAGGCATTCTCACATGTAGCTTTTACCTCACAGTCCAGGATGGCTGCCTTCATCCTGTCACATCCACATTGCAGCCCATTGGCCATGACTTAGTCACATGGCCACACCTTGCTACAGACAGACTGGAAAATAGTCTTTGTTCCAGGTGTTGGTGAGAGTAGGACTGAAGCCATGTTGGGACCTAAAACCACATGGGCTCTAAAAGATTTTTTTAAAGGACAGTTTTTTTCTCTTAGCATGCATTTCTCTGAGTTCCCTTTTTCCCATGGTTATTTGTTATTTTGAACCTGGTTATGGGGCAAGAAGACATTATTTACATGAAAGTAATGTTGTTTTCCAACCAGCTGAGCTGCAGACTTGCACATACTATCCAGACACTGTGAAACCAAGGAAGACATCACTAAAGCTATGCTGATTCCACCCCTCCAGCAGGACCCTGAGATAACAGCAAGGACAGGAGCAGAAACCAGATGAGTCTTGGCAAGACTATACCTGGCCCTTTGCACATCCCCCTCCCTTCTGCTTTTCATGTCCCCTGTTCCATTCCCTCAGCTCCTCTTTAAAACCCGTGCTGAAGCTCTAAAGAGAGAAGACATCTGTCTTCTCAGACAGTTCTAGTCTGTCTTCTCAGACATCTGGTAACAAACTTCCTACCTTGCACCAACATTTGGGATTGACAAGTCTTTTGTTTCTGAGCAGAGAGCAGTGGGACCTCCATGCTGGTGACATTGGCATCCATGTGCCCAGACAAAAATTAAGACTTCTATTTATCTATCACTGAATAAAAAAAGAGAGAATAAATTCTACAGGACAACTAGCAGTCTCTGCTTCAATCAAGAATCATATCTTAATACTCGATGCTTGCTAATTTTAAAGATTCTTTTAGTATTAGTCCTTCATTAACAAAATAATGATTGATTCTCAAGTCTTTACTCAACACAGTTTCCTTGAGTTTGATAGCTGAATAAAATCTCCTATTTTTTCCTCAACTTCAAAAGAATTCTGCCTTGTGGTTTTACAGTTTGTTTACCACAGGATTATTTTATTTATGTTGTCATAAAATGTAAAATGTTTATGAAATTATTAAAAGTAAAATTTAAGGATTTTCCTTTTTCTACTAAGAACTTTACTTTTGTAAAGACAGAATTTTACAGCCAGTTAAAATAATCATGTTAGTAAAGAAAATTTTGAAAATTTTTGTCACATTAAACAGTTTTATATATACTTCTTCACATCTTAAAAGTATATAATTAGTACGTACACATTGTACTTTCATATTGCATATCCCTTTATATGAATGACTATTCATGTAACCCTTTATATTAGTCAGAGCTCTCCAGAGAAACAGAACCAACAGGATGTGGGTATAGAAAGAGATTTATTGTAAGGAATTGGCTCACTTGGTTATGGAGGTTGGCAAGTCCAAAATCTGCAATGTGGGCTGGCAAGCTGGAGACCCAGTAGAGCCTATGGTGCAGCTGAAGTCCAAAAGCAGTCCACTGGGAGAATTCCCTCTTGTTCAGCGAGTACAGTCTTTTCATTCTATGCAGGCCTTCAACTGATTGGGTGAGGCCCACCCACATTATGGAGGGTAATGAACTTACTCAAAGTTCACTGATTTAAATGTTAATCTCATCCAAAAACACCTTCCAAGTTGACACATAAAATCAACCATCACACCTCTCTTTAAGGGGGAGTGGACCAGGTACATTTTGCTGAAGTGGCTCATTGTTGGTTATAATTGTGAACCAGGGACATTAATAATTATGTTAGTCATTATTATTTGTTAACAATAATTCCACAAGTCTCTTTTGCATATTTCTAAAAACATTAAAAAATCACTGCACTAATACAAAGTATAAATAATGAAAAAATGAACTAACTAGTGTACTTAAATGGAAGGAATATCAAACACTGTAACACTCAGAAGGAATTTTCTTCAGGTATAACAGAGAGATTACAGTTCTGCATATTTCTAAAAACATTAAAAAATCACTGCACTAATACAAAGTATAAATAATGAAAAAATTAACTGACTAGTGTACTTAAATGGAAGGAATATCAAACACTGTAACACTCAGAAGGAATTTTCTTCAGGTATAACAGAGAGATTACAGTTCTCTCTTTAAAGTTAACTTGAGCCTAAGTCAAAATGTCACTTCTAATGTCTCTAAAAGTGCCTAAAAACTGTTTATCTGTGTTTTTCTTAAGAAGGTCATACCCAACATTTATGATCAGCTTGAACAGAAACATTTTCCCATTATTCTAGGTTCTTTTCATAGTAAACAATGAGGCAATTTGAAAAACACTTCTAAGAAGTACCAAAATAACAGGAAACCCCATACCAACTTTGGGAAATACAGTACAGACAGGGGATGCTTATTCTGATGCTTAGCAACATGGAAAATGAAATGGCTCTGGTGAAAAAGGCATCAGCTGCCATAGCAAGCACGTCATGGAATTTCACTCTGCAATCACAGTGGGCTCCAGAATGACCACATGCTCCACAGGACTGAAGGGAGGTGAGCCATCACTGCCTTGAAGAAGGTTTCTATGTTGTACAGCAGCTCCTTACACCTCCACAGAGATGGGAATTAGTTTTCTAGACCTCCTCTCTTGGGCCTGATAAAACCAGAACCTCCAAGATTCATCCTTGCCTGGTCAATGTCTATGAGGATATTTACATTCAACTATTCAAATAACGCACAGCACTCTGAAGCATCCCAATCAGTCCACAGTCCAATTTCTCTGCATTTAAACAAACATCATGAAACCAACCAAAGGAGTCAATGGCCCCAAATCAACAAAATTTTATGTGCTCAAAGACTGGTCTATTCATTAGAAGGCATTTCTGAGAAAGAAGAATGAAATAAATGCATTTCTTAATCTTTTTCTCAGTTACTATTTCTAATGTCCAGAATGTCCCTTTTACACCTAAAAGCAGTACCTGTGTGTTTATACACAATTAACAAAAAGGTAGACAACTTCTAGGTAATGTATATACCTTATCATTGTGGTGTTCTCTGCTCAGAGGAAAAAAATTTGTTAACAACTATCAGTTATGCTAATTCTGTTTTCTCGCTTTACACATACATGCACACACACACACACAAACAATCCCTCCCTACTCCCTCATAATTCAGAAACATTAAAAAGCCAAAATGACTTGAAGACAGAAAATTCTGTGTCTATGGATGCCAACCTAAATTCAGCATATAAAAGTTTTTCCAGATTCCTGTGTAAAAGGAACAAAGAGTGCTTTGATTTGGGTTTTAATTACAGCTCTGTAACTCTGGGCATATAACTTATCCTCTTCTTTTATTTATTTATTTATTTATTTATTTATTTTTATTTTATTTTATTTTTTTTATTTTGTCAATATACACTGTATATGATTATTATGGCCCNAAAATTCTGTGTCTATGGATGCCAACCTAAATTCAGCATATAAAAGTTTTTCCAGATTCCTTGTAAAAGGAACAAAGAGTGCTTTGATTTGGGTTTTAATTACAGCTCTGTAACTCTGGGCATATAACTTATCCTCTTCTAAATTTCTATTTCCCTAGCCTTAAAATTAGAATGATGCCTAACTCACCCTAACTTATCCTCTTCTAAATTTCTATTTCCCTAGCCTTAAAATTAGAATGATGCCTAACTCATCCGCATGTGGTGAGGATTAAATGATTATCTTCAAGAGCCTAGCGCATGGTTTCTAGCACATACTACAACTCAATTGATAAGTTTCTTTCATTCTGTTTGTGCAGCAAGGTTCTTGGCAGCTTTGAAAACTATGGGGAGAACATTCCTGTGTACCCATGGTTTCTAGCACATACTACAACTCAATTGATAAGTTTCTTTCACTCTGTTTGTGCAGCAAGGTTCTTGGCAGCTTTGAAAACTATGGGGAGAACATTCCTGTGTACATTCAGGGGAAACTAAGCAACCAAATTAAACAGAGTGTTTAAGTTAAACTACTATTTGGCATCATCTGCTCTTTGTTTTCTTTCAGAATCCACTTTAAAAGCAAACCACACATGCATTTGAGAAACAACCAATGCTTAGGAAGCAAAACAAAAGCAGTAAACTTTCTCATTGTGGAGATGGAAACCTAAAACCTGGTAAGATCTTGAATAATAGTGCCTGGTACCTTGAAAAACGCAAACAAAAATTCTTCCTGTTCAGGCCCCATAGCAGAGATAAAAGGGCCTGGGAATTCATGTCTTCTATTCTTCCTTTAACCGATGCCCAAGAATGGAGGAGTATGATCATGCCATCTCCCCTGCCCTGATCTGGACGTCTCTGGGGAGTGACCGAAGTTGTCTCCTGAGCCCCTGCAAGACTAAACCACTTACCCTTCTGAGACTTTGCTGGATATCACATCCTTGCTGGGCTTACTTCCTTTCTGGTCTTGTCTTCCCAACTTCCTGTTGGCTTTCCTGAACAAATTTATGAAATAAGTGTGGCTCATTGGAATGAATCCTCCTCTGAAGGTCAGCTTGAAGGGAACCCAGTTTGAAATAGGTATTCATTCTGGAACACATCTGAGTGAAAACGGGTGGCTGTGACCACTCACTCAAGGGTATGAGGAGAATGGTCTAGAGACAGATATGAACAATCCTAAGATAGATAACTGACAGGGTGTCTTGGACTGAATTTTGTCCCCCAAAGTTTATGTATTAGAAACTTAACCCCCACTGTGACAGTGTTAAGAAGGCAGGAAATCCTACTATGGTAATTGAAAGGTGGGGCCTTGAAGCGGTGATTAGATTGTGAGGACTGTGCCCTAGTAAATGGATTAATAAGTTGGTGGTTTAATGGGGGTCATGGGCATGGTTCTGAGGGATTTAAAAGGAGAGTGCATGAGGAGCGGTCTCTTTCTCTGCTTCTGCCATCTGCTGTGTGACACCTGGCTTTGTGGTGAAGAGTCACTACCCACAAACAAGACTCTCACCAGATATGTTCCCTGGACTTTGGACTTCCCAGCCTCTGATACTGTAAGTAATAAATATTGTTTCTTTATAAATTACCCTGTTCCAGGTATTTTGTTATAAGCAACCTCACTCACATATAAGAATCATACCTGACCCATACCTGCATTTACTCTTCATCAGGCATTCACCCATTTAATCCCCACAACAATTTTAAAGGGGTGGATATTTTTATTATCTCTATTTTTATGCCAAGGAGGTTAAGTAACTTGCCCAAGCTCTAAGAAATGAGTGGCAGATGTGAGATTCAAACCAAGACCCTCTGTCTCCAGAGTGCACTTTTAACCTCCATGCCATACAGCCTTCATAGACAGATAAGTTATGCTAACTCTAGTTGGCAATAACATGGAGAATAGACACTATTTAATAGTTTGCCACAGGATATTTAATATTTCAAAAGCTAAAATCTTATTACAGTAAGATTTAATTTACAATTTTAATTTTATTTTAATATGACACCATGATAAAGTTACATCCTAAAGTTACACCCAAGTAATTACATACCTAAGAGTATGACCTTGTTCTTTAATTGTACGACCCTAATTTTCCAATTAACTTTTAATTTTTATTTTTGAAATACATAATTGTTCCTTAAATTATCCTACCAGATTAAAAGAGAAAGCTATTTAATCTCTATTTTTTAATTTAAATTATTGAAAGTATAAAAATACAACTTAATTTTTCAATAAAATATAACATCCTACATCCTATGGAATGTTTGACAGTCTGGGCCAGAAGATTTTATTCTAATAAATATCATGATGATATTGCCTTGGCTCAAATGTATCTTTGGTGAACTTTTATTCTATTAGTCAGTGACATTTTAGGAGAAAAAAATAACTTCTTTTTTTAAAAATGTATTGGTAAACTCACCCCAGTTAGACTGGCTATAATCAAAATGATGAGAATAACGAATGCTGGTGAGGATGTGGAGAGAAGAGAAGCTCCTACACTGTTGGTGGGACTGTAAATTAGTACAATGACTATGGAAAACAGTATGGAGGTTTCTCAAACAACTACAGATAGATCTTTCATATGATCTAGCAATCCCACTTCTGGGTATATATCCAAAGGAATGGAAATCATCATATCAAAGGGATACCTGCACTCCCATGTTGACCGCAGCTCTGTTTACAACAGCCAAGATATGGAACCAACCTAAATGTCCATCGATGGATGATTGAATAAGGAAAACGTGGTATATATACACCATGGAATAATACTCTACCATAAAAAAGAATGAAATTCTCCCATTTGCAACACCATGGATAAGCTTGGAGAAACTTATGTTGAGTGAAATAAGCAAAGCACAGAGGGGTAAATACCACATGTACTCACTCACAAGTGGGAGCTAAGAGAGAAAGAAAGAAGGACAGAAAGACCACAGTGGTTCATTGGACTTGCAGAGGGAGAGAACATACCTAGGGATACGAAGTGGAGTGGGGGAAAGGGGGATGGGGGGAGGCTGGAAATAATTGAGGGGATAATTGGGTGGGGGACATGGGGTATAATCACAATTCGTGGTAGCGGTCATGCTGCCAATGTGGATCTGGTCATCACATCTTGGGCATGAGTGGTGACAATTAGCTTTGCACCCCATGTATATTCATAACCAATAAAAAAAAGTATTGGTAAAAGTGGCATGAAGTAGTGAATCCAGATACACCACAAATACTCTGTCATTATTATGAATGTTTGGACTAACATCATTTTATGTCACCTTGAAAGAAACTGACAATTTCAAGATGCCAAGGTGCATGACCTAGGTCTAAATGGCATACCAAGTGTGCTATGCCAGGCAAGTCATCTATGGTCCCAAATTCCATGGCTGAAGTCACATTGAGAAGTAGATGGCATTAACCCAATCACTCCTGTACTCATTCAAATGACAAATTATTTGTTATAAAAAAGGCATTTTCTGATAGAATTGAGAATTACTGCTTTATTATAATCACAAATACAGAAAAGATTCCCCACAATTGGCTAATTTCTATGAACAGAATCTCAGAATTGGATGGGATCTTAGTGGTGTCATCCCAGGATATAACATCTCCAATCGCGTGTCCTCTTCCTGAACACTCCTCAATTAATGTTTAAAGAGAAAGCACCGGGCCTTAACTTCTCAATCAAGAAAATATGATATTACTTCTTTCACCTGCTTCTTTGCCATGCACAAATGACAACATGCCATTCAGAACATATTCCTGAATGGTAGTGAAGAACTGAAAGGCTTTTGCTGGAAATAGATTATAAACTAAAACCTGAAAATTAAACCAGTCAACTACAGAGGTTTTTTGGCATAAAGAAGAAATTTTTCCATGTTTCTCAGAAAAGTGTGCAAAAATAGCTCATAGGTGTCTCAGATCTGTAGACTAACGAGCTCTTACATGGTGATGTTTCCTCTGCGTTCTCTCTGGAGTCAGCCTACTGTTAATAACACCTGACAGCAGATTTATTGGCTAATATTTTAGAAGATTCTTCTGAAAGCATGACAGTTAAAAGATAATTTATCATTGCCTGATACAGGTGCCAGCTGTGTAAGTATTAGAGGTGTTAGAATAATTCAGCTGATTTCCCTCTGAACAAAAATTTTCACAAGAGGTTGGACATCTCCCACCTCCAGACAAGGTAGCAATGGCTTCTGACCCAGGATATGAGAACATGCAAGAAACTTCAAGGTACTCCTCCAAAAAGATTAGCTAGCTGCTAACAGATATGCACAACCTTCCACAAAGGAGGAATGAATAAATACGACAGCCTGAAAACAAAGAAAATATATATAGTAAATTGTTCTATACTATTAGTTAGCTCTTAGCATTCCAAGAGTGGTAAATGTTCCAAGTTCAAGTGAGAAGGAACATTTTGCCCTTCCACTTCCACTTTTTATATTCCATTGAGAGTTTATAGTGTTTGCTGCTGCCTTTCCTTTCCTTGGGGTTTTGTCTCTCTCCTCTCAATCTCCTTGCTCTGTTCCTGGGTTTTCATTTGTTTCTTTGTGTCTATGGGTATTTCCCTCTCCGTTCCTTCCTCCCAGGTCTGTCTCCCTATCCTCTTCTCATCATCTCCCTTCCTCCTTCCCTCTTTTCTCCACCTCTCTGACCTGGCCATGATCTGGACCAGGGCATATCCATTGTTTAGGAAAGCGTGTTGTATATATTCAAATAGAGTATCATAGCTCTGGACCAGGGCATATCCATTGTTTAGGAAAGCGTGTTGTATATATTCAAATAGAGTATCATAGCTATGTCATTTTTTAAAGTTATTTAGTTGAAAGAGAACCTCCTCTCTTCTTTTGAGTTTATCTCCCTCTGCCTTGAGCATGCACTCCAGTCCACGAAGCAACACCAAAGAATATTCTGTAGGCTGTCAAACTAGCAAAAATTCCACGAAGAATCTCTATGTGACATATGCAGAATTTTTCTTTCTTGGAGTAAATTTTGGCGAGTGGCCACGTGTCCACAGTGAGTGCTTTCTGAAATTCTTCTCCGTTCATTAATCCTCCTCTCACCAATTACCACTTCCTCACCGTTTTTAACTTGACATCTCTGGTGGACTCCTTTCTCTATTTTCCATGAGAGGATTTTGTTAAATTTTATGGATTCGAGATTCTTCTTTCTATGAAAATATTTACTGTTAAGTAAAAATGCAACTTTTCTAAAAAATTCTAAAAGTCGACCAAAAATAGCAGTCTCATTTTAAACTATCCCGATATCAAAATAAATTTGGAGCAGAGAAATGATTTTGTTAAATTTTATGGATTCGAGATTCTTCTTTCTATGAAAATATTTACTGTTAAGTAAAAATGCAACTTTTCTAAAAAATTCTAAAAGTCTACCAAAAATAGCAGTCTCATTTTAAACTATCCCGATATCAAAATAAATTTGGAGCAGAGAAAAAGTTAATTTGAGGTCACTTTCCACCTGAGGTCAATAAAGAACACTTCATTTTCTGAGACAGTTGACAAAAGAGCTATACATGCAAGTTCAGAAAAAAGGCAGGCTACACAATATAATGGAATTTTAATCCACTCAAAAAAGAAGAGATTAGGTAGCTGTAAAAAGAGAGGATGTGGACTGAAAGGTCTCTATGATCCCTCCAGTCTTTGCCTGCCTCCTAGGCAGATAGGCTCATGCCCATTAAGCCTTGGAAGCCACCAAGGCAGAGTTTGATTCATTTCTTCAGTTTTTAGAAGAAATAAGAACCTGACACCTTAAATCCTGGTATAACTGGTAAATTGGAGCTCAAGGAAATTCGATTTGGCCTATGTTTTATGTGAAAATCCTATTGTACTGTGGCACTACTAGATTTTCTCTTTTTCTCACCTCTTTTCTTTCACCTTACCCCGGTCTCCAAAGGTAAAGCAAAGGAGAGACAGTGAGTTTTTAAACCTAACACACGTTGAAGTTATACTCTGAAAACGATGGTTACCACTAGCAAATGAAAATCTTGTTAGGTGTGTAGATCTTCTAGCCTTGTATAAATGGAAGGCTTAGATTATTTTTCTATGAGGCACTGAGAGAACCACTCATAACCCCTTTCTAAATAGAACCCAGGAAAAGCTGAGAACCTCAACAGCCTCCAGAATTCAGAAAAGATAAATGGGAGAAAATGTGAGTGCTTACAGAGAGATCAGATTCCTATCTGAGACAGACTTTGTACTAGCTAAAAGACAACTTGATGAGAAGCATAAAAAATAGTTTATACCATCTTCTATAATCAGTGCACATGTACAAGTGTCTTACAGCCACATTATTTCCTTTCTGCTGATGGGCTGAGACTTTCCAAAGACATACATAGGAAAGGCTGCACACCTTTCCAAAGATGCAAGAGGTTATGAAAGGATATTTTATAAAACATATGATAGTATTTTTCATCACTAGGTCACTCCCTTTTATGAACACTATCAATTAATAAAGTTTTGCTTCAAAAAAAAAAGAATGCAAAGGGTTTATCGAACTATAAAAAATACAAAGAAATATAAAGCATGTGTCTACCCTCAAGATGCTTATGAACTAGGTGGGTGGAAAGCTCAGCATATGTTAACTAAAATAGTTCAGACAATGCATGTTTGAAGAGCTCAAAAGAAGGCAGGATGATATCATTATTCATTAAAATACTTACTTAAAATATACTATGAATAAGGCATTAAGATAAGCACTTTTACAGCTGTCCTTGTTCTCTGAGAGTTTACAGTCTAGTGAGATAGGTAAGATACATATATAGACATCGAGATAAATAGATTATAAAAAATTGATAGTATAGTAGTTCAAACAAAAGGCTAAAATATGGAGAGATTTTTAATAAGCTGATCAGAGACAGCATCAGGGAAAAGGTGGTGTTTGATCCAGATTTTGAAGAGGTGATGTTCTTAGTTGAAGATATGGCACATCTAAAGAAAAAGAACAATGATTATTCAGGAATGCAGTAGTTCAGCTTATGCAGCACAAAGAGGACATTTGTGATAAGCTGAATCTTGTAAATTTTGAAATGAGGTTCTGGAAGTACAACCAGTACCAGATGGAGCACAGATTTAATTTGCAAATCAACCTTACAGAGGAAGAGACTGAAAAACTTAAAAGAGGTATCCAAAAGGGAAGATAAGGGGATTGGGCCAGAAACTTAGAAAGGAAGGAGAAGAACAAGCCAGTTCTGTGGGGTCACCAGGGAAAGTTTGCCAGAAGACATGACCTGAGCTGAGTTTTAAAGAATGGGCAGAACCCGGATTAGTGGAGAGGAAAACAGGACATCCTAGGTGCGGGATCTTATGTGCTTAAATAAATGGAAGCTGAAAAGCACAGTAAATTTACAGAACACCAAGAGCTGACCAATGTCAGAACAAGCAATTTTACCTGACACGAACAAGAGATAGATTTACAAAGGTACAATTAGGCTGAGGTATAGAGATCCTGAATCTCACTAAGAAATCTAGGTTTTATCATAAAGGCAACGAGGAATCATTGAAAATTTTTGAGCACAAGAGTGACTTGGCAGAATTTCAGGGATCATCACTGACCTACATGAACTACATGCCATACGTTGATAACAACTTAGTTTTCTACTAAAATCTTGGGCGCTATGTCTACAATTCCTCCTGTAAGATACTCCAAAGCATTTGCAAGTACTGCCACTATTTCTTTCCCTGTGTGTTATTCTGCCTCATTGATGAGACAAAAGATTGGAGAGGGTACACAGGGGCAGGGAGCTAACTGGTGATGCTTTAGAAAGACTATGTGTCAGAGGGTGTTTGAGAGCCCATGTCTGCATACTTAGCGGTTTAGTAGGGACAGGACTTCTGGGAACAGACTTCCTTTCACAAGAAGGAAGGAGTGAAGAAGTGATCTCCCACATCTCTTTTTCCTGCTCTCTTCCCATACCTTTACCCATCTCTGTCCACCCCCGGGCTAGTGACTGTGCCCCTGGTGTAAGGCAGAAAGAAAGGAGGCCTCCAGAGATAAGCCACATGCTCCAATACCTCTTCTAACAGAACCCCCCCCCCAGGCTTGTACAACAATTAGTAAACAGGGGGTACCTTCTTTTTATTTAACAAACTCTTACATTTTCTGTGTGATAGGCTCTGTTCAAAGTTATACATATATAATTAACCCTGACAACCCGATGAGTTATATCTTGCCATCAACCACATTTCACAAAAGAGAAAATTGCAGCAATGGAAGGTTAAGTGACTTGCTCAAGGTTCCTAAGTTTCAAGGGTGAAACCAGACATCCTTATCCAAGAGTCCCTGCTTTTAACCACTGCCTTGTGCTGCATCTTTATTTCCATTCTGCTTTTATTCCTTAAAACATGGCTTCTAGTGGGGGGGGGGGAGTGATGGGGGGTCAGAGATTGGAAGGACACAATATGGGGATTCTCAGGTTCCCTGGTCATAATACTACCAAAATCTGACTCCTAATCTGTATATGCACAAGAAATACATTTTCTGAAAAACTTAAACTTTGATGAAGAAGTGAGTTTGATGTGAATTGACACTGACAGCTGTAAGAACATCCCCACACACCTTTGTTTTTAACTGAAATTCTATACTTAGTTCTTTCATAATTTCTCATTAGCACATGATGAAAAAAACTTACCATAATTTAGATTTAAACTTATCTGGAGATGTTGCTCTTAATAGAAGCAAAATTTCAAACTGTTTGTGGAGAGTGAAAATTGGGGTAGAGGACAGAAAATGGCTATTGACACTACTAGTAGAGAAGTTTAACCAATAGCAAGAAATAATAATATCTTTGGTAATGTTATGACAGCCCCTTGCCTACAGTAGGCAATCAAACATTTCCTAAATGTCACTGAAAGTTTGAAAATAAATAAATAAACATAATTCAAAAACTGGAGTAACCTAGAGCCCTTTAGTGCATAAACAGCCTATACAGGTAAATGCCAGATAACAGTTTCACACATTTATTTTAATAAAGATGATTTTAACCATTATGAAAATCATGTATTACACTTAAATATCCAATAGCAATTTGACACCAAATCCACTCATAAGAAAACTGATAGACAGGGATGTATTAAAACATATTTATATGGACATCTGCTTCTGTACAAGTTTAGGTAACAGGGATCAGATTTATCCTCCCCCCCCCCTTTTTTTTATTTTTGTGGCTGGCCAGTACAGGGATCTAAACTCTTGGTGTTATAACACCATGCTGTAACCAACTGAGCTAACTGGCCGTCCCTAACCTGCTATTTAAAACAACAGCAGCCACAAAAACAAAAACAGACCAAACATTCAATATGAAATAATGAGTTTTAAGACAAGGACATCAGGCCACAATAAGTAGTAACCTTGCCCCCACTTACTGCCTGGAGAGAGGCTTCAGGCACAGCACAGGAGCGGGAGCTGTGGCAGAGGCCGGTGTTAAGGGAAATATGGATCTACTCGAAGGAATGAAGAGCACCAGAAATAACTATATTGGTAAATATATAAGATTTTTTCTTATTATTTAAATATCCTTCAAAGATATTTGTCTGTTTAAACAAAAATAATAACAATATATTGTGAGGTTTACAACACAGATATAAATAAAATATATGACAACAACTGTATGAAGGTCAGGAGGGGAGAATTGGAAGTACGCGGCTGCAGGGTTCTTATATTATACATGAAGGTTACAATGTCATTTGAAGGTAGACTTAGAAGTTTAAGACTTAGTGAATTAGAAGCACATAATCACAAAAGTGGAACAGATTGTACTTCTAAACTTATGTCTCTCAAAGCTTGAGAGGCCATGTTTACTTACAACAATTTGAATACAGTTCTTGGCTAACTCCTTGCTGATGATATTTCCTCTTATCAACATGATGAAGGAAACTTTTAAGGTCATTTAGTGCATCTTCCAGCCTCCAAGCAAGGCTGAATTATGTTGGAGTTAAAAATCCATTCACTCTATTTTCAGATCATTAGGGAATACATATGCACAATCTCAATAATATGATCCAGTGTACAATACCACTTTCTTGTCTGCACATCATTCTGAATTCTCTTTAATGTAATTTAAACTCATTTTCTCTTTTCAGATCTTAGAAAATATAGTTAAAAGCTGGCCATCCTCCTTTATATTTGATCCCTTATTAGCTGCAAGGACAGTTGCCTATCCCTAGGAGGTCAACTATGATTGATGTAGAGAAAGGTTACATGTAGTCTTTGCTGATATTTGGATAAAGGTGGGCATGCAATTCAGTTCTGGCCAAGGAGCCCTCAGATGAACACAGGAAGGATTTTCCTGCTTGGCAAAAAAGAGATCCACCATTTATCTCCCTCTTAAAAATCACACACACACAAAATTTTTGCAGATGCCAAATCAATGTGGCACGCATGTCAGAATTCCTTTGCTCAATCCATGCTACAGCATCAGCTTCAGAGAGGTTGGATGACAGGTGCATATCCAGGAACACAGGATGAGCAGAACTGCTAGAGTTGACCTGTGAGCACGGGGAAGACTTCTCTGACATCCTAATGATGGCAGAAGAGAAATATGAAGAGAGCCTGGGTCCTTGAAGACTCTGTTGAGCAGCCAACCCAACCCTGGAACTGCCCATCTCAAAATTCCTCATTAAGTGAGGAATTCCTCAATGGCCTTCTTATTTCAGCCATTGTTTTAAGTTGGGTATTCAGATACTCCCTTATAATCCATGTGGTCTAAGCCACTTTTATATCAGCTAACATTTCCAGAAAGTTTCTAGGAATGCTTAATAAGTGTGTAGCAGTTACCTCCAGTCCCTCTTTTCAATCTGTTCCTTCAGCCAAAAATCCTATAAGGATTGGCAAGGTGGGATTCTGCCAGGCCAAGTATGGGGATTCCAGAGATATACATAGCATCGACAGTCTGGAGAAATAGTGTCTGCCACTGCTCAGCCTCTTAACCTTTTCACAGAGCCAGCAGGCACCATGCTGAGTCCAGACTGAAGTTCCCAGAAACATCTATTGAGGGTGGCTGCAAAATAGGCCATTAGGAACATGGGGTGAGTTGGAACAAGCTTGAAATCCACCCAGAAAACTCTGGTAGGATGGACCCCAAAACTGTGAGTAAGGAACTGCTCTAGTTCCTCAAGGCATGGCCTAGATAGGGGACCCCATCACTAAGCCCCTTGCTGGCTGTTGTCTGCCTCCCTGGGGAGCCTCTGCTAGAAATGTTTGCTGCTGTTTTACAGCAAGGAAACGAGGCTTCAAAGGGAGAGAACTATTCCACTTTATTTTCTTAGCAAATTGCAGTGGAACACAGGGGAAAATATAAAATGTTAAGCACATTCTAAATGCTCACTAACTCCTTCTTTGACTCATTAATAAAATACAATGAGAAAATTTATAATTATAATACTTAGCATTTGTCTTTGAAAATTTCAGTTTATCTGGTCCTAGCCCTTCTTTGTGATATACTCTGTGAAATATTCAGTGGGATTTGTAGAGACAGAAGGAAAGTGGACAGTGAGAGGCATTATTAGAACAGGCTCACTGTAACGTGGCAAGGAGCCAAAGAAGGAAGCATACCCATGGAATTCACCATGGTCCAGAGCCTTGTTCTCAACTCGGTAGGCTCAGAGCCTGATTCCTTCAACACAACACACTTGTAAATACTGAGCTGACCTGAAAACCCAAACTGACACATGGATCTGAGTACTCACATTGCTATGATCAGTACATTTCCTGCAATAGCAAATCTGTGAAAGACCAAATCATAAACCAAAGGTGGCAGAAAATGCAGAGGATTCATAAAGCAAATGTACCTCACAGGGCCTGGTTTTCCAAAGCCTTGCAGTTTCAAATATTGGCCTTGCAAAGGACAGGAAATTTCCCCCAGGGCATTGAGTCTCTGTTGCAAGATAAGAATCGTAACACAGCAAGGCTGCTGGTTCTAAGACAGACAAGTTACTGATTGTTACCAGCTTCTATTGTAAAACTTGTCAAACTGTACTTAGCAAAACCCCACCTATGTCTCTTCCTATAACTTCTTGGTCCGGAGAATAAATGCAGGAAAAGAATCCCATTTTCTTGGTTAATTTCCCATATGTAAGGAATGCCTCTATCTTGAGGGTTCCGGGAGATTAACCCCTTTCTGGGGCTTCTCACTGCTCAAAAGAGATGGGCTTTGAGTAATCTTTGGCAGCCCCGTCACCCAGGGGAAAAGGGGTGAAAAATCCATGGGAGGCAAAGCAACAAGAAAAAGCCTGAACTCAGAACAAGGGAAATTCATTGGTGATTCAGAATTTTAGAGGTGACAATCATCCATCACCATGTGTCACAGGAATTAAAGTTTCCATGCCAGTCTTCATGAGCAGCTCCTAGCCAGTCCCCTTTAAAGTTTCTTTCTCAGACTCTCCCCTCCCTCCAGGTAGGTTTCAGTCAGAGCAATCACCTCCCATCCAATTGGCATATTATTTATCTTTAAATGTTAATCCTTCAATTGGTTTATACTTAAATCTTACTAAATCATAAACCAAATGTAGTGGAATTGGGTTTCTGCTACATTCTGGGAGAGCCATTCTGATATTTCCATCTCTCTGCTTTATATTGATTTTATACTTTTGCTTAGGGGCCAAGCTTTTGCATAGTACCTCATCGTTACCCCTGGATGCCTCCTAAACATCATTTAAAAAAATTATGCAGGTGCCAAATATATGTGTCACTCACATCAGAATTCCTTTGCTCAATCCATGCTCCAGCACCAGCCTCAGAGAGGTTAGACTACAGGTGTATATAACACATTGAGGAAAAGAACTGCTATCGCAATCTTCACAACAGAATTCACAACAGGAATCCCAGAACTATCCATGATCACTAGTACCCTGACACCCACCCCAATATGCTTTCTATTAGTTCTTTAAAATATTCCTATTCTCATGCCGACTACATTAATCATACAATTCCTGGGCTATTGAAGACCTCTAAGCCCTCACTATTCTGCTCCTCTATGCTGCCACACATGCAAGCACACCACGTAGGTACATCTAACTGAGCAGAAGCCTTGCTCAGCAGAATCTCCATTCCTTTGTGTTCTCTGGGATAGACTTAGTGCATCCTATCTGATTTCAGTTTACATGCAGCAATGACAAGTTTCCATTTTGAGGGCGTTTAAAAAACCTTTTTGGCTGTTGTGACCCATTCACCTGGGCACCTAATTACACTCCTCAAAACAGGTTTTCTCAAAAGAGGGAGAAAAAACTTTGGCTCAAAGTCTCACTGTTGTACAACGTAAGTTATGGTCTCCTAAAAGAAACATTAAGAAAACCATTGAGCCCTCTAGTGGCAAAATTATGAAAATATTATAATGCACATCCAAGCACCCTAGAGAACTTTCTTGAAGACAGGTAGAAAGAGAATAGACAAAATTAAATCAGTTTAGGGTTTTGGTATTCTAAAGTTCCTGGACTTTCTATAAGCACCATTAGCCCAATATATGATATTGACTGTTGTCCAAGCATTCCATTTTCTGGAAAAGTCTCTTCCAGGTAATGTCTATAACAGAAAAATCCTCTTAAATTTATTTAGTGTGCTTTTATTTATTTTCACAGCTATAGATTTTAATAAAAACTTTAATAAAAAATTTAAGTAAGGGTGTTACCCAGACATATCTGATGAGCTTAGTTCTGTAGGCAAATTGTAAGACATGAGAAAAACAAATATAAAATGCAAACAGTAGTCATTCCCAGAGATCAGCAATCAAAGATGGAATGTCTTACTTCAGAGACTATCAGTCTTGGGATAAAGACGTTTAACGAATTTGCTAATTACTTTCTCTTGATACAGGCATTTTCCTGTATCGAGTTACATAGACACTTGGGTACATGTTTACAACTCCCTTCTTTGCTTTTCTAATTTCTAAAGGAGTGAGGGGCTGGAGAGAGGTGAGGGGCACTTGCTTTTGACCACTGGTCCAGACAGATGATATCCCCTATACGGTTCCTGACATTTGATTACACCACCCTGTCTTTCTCCTCATTGTAGTCACCAAACCAGAAACCCAATGCACTGAATACTTAGGTCACAGGCTTAGAGTCTTCCTTCTGCCTCCTTATTTCATCCATTCAATCACACATTTACTCGTTCGCAACTCATCCAGCAAGTATTTACTGAGTGCCATAAGTTTCCGCTCTTGTGAAGTATAGAATCTTCACGGAATGTAGACTCATTTACTCACATGTATACAAACAAGCTACAAGAAGGAAAATACTAGGAGCCTTGAGAATATGTAACAGTGGGAACCCAATGTAGATTGAGAGATGAGAGGTGAGCACTTTTGAGACTGTGCTGCTTAATTAAGATCTGAAAAAGCAAGAGGAATTAATTAGGCAAAGACGACTGGCAAGGAGAAGGTGAGCATGTGCAGGACCCTGAGGTGAGGGGGCACATATGCCATGAGCCCCGGGACCAGCAGGAGACAGAGCTGGAAGCTCCCCCTGGATCTCTGCAAGAGCCTCCTATGGTGTCTTTGCTTACGCGATTGTCCCTATCCACAGTCTATTCCCAACCCAGTAGCCATAATGATTCTGTTAAAATCAAAGTCAGATCAAGCCATTACTTAGCTCAAAACCCTCCAACATTTCACATTTCATATAGAGGAAAAGCAAAAAAGTCCTCACAAAGGTGGACAAAGTCCTACATGCTTTGGACCCATGTTATCACTATGGTCTCACCTCTTTCCACTTTCCCCCTCGCTAACCCTCCAAGCCCCTCTGGACCCCTTCATGTTCCTAACACACCTCAGCCATGCCCCAGGTCAGTACCTTGGTTCCCTTCCCCCAGACATCCCCATGGCTGGCTCCCTCACATCATTAAGTCTTTGTGTCAATGCTTCAAGCCTTTTGCTTCTCAGTGAAGCCTACATGTCTACCCAATTTAAAAATTAAAATCCTTTCCCTAAACTCCAGCATTCTTCATCTCCCTGACCATGTTCTATTTTTTTTTCCATAGCACTCATCACCTTCTAACACCTTACTGCTCTCCTCCAGTGATTGCATCTACTCCCATCATTTTATCCACCTACGTCCCCCCAAAGTGTGCCTGATCACACCCTGAGGTTGATCCAGCTCTAGACGCATCGATCCACATGCCTGCTAGCCTAACCACTTCGAAATTCATTGGCACCCAAGCTCAACATCCCCCCTTCCTTTACCGTCAACTTCACCTCTGCCTACATCCACATCTCTAACTGTACCACAATTCAATCGCTTACTCTACCATGAAGCTGAAGCAGCTCCTTAGAACTCCCTCTCTCTCCTCAAATCTGGACATCAGCCATCTGACTGACTTTAATTCAGAAACGTTTCTCAACTCTACCAGCACTCAGTCTGGTTTTCTTCATCTGGTCCCTTCACTCTTCCAGTAACTCCCCAAATGGTCTTGCCTCTGTCAAATCTAATGTCTATATTGTTGCTGCTCAAACAACCACTGAAGGATGCAAATTTGGGCAAGTCACCCCTCTCCTTAAAACTCTTCAGAAGAGAAAGCCTAAACTATTAACCTGGTGAGAAATCTCTCATGATCCAGTTCCTCTCCAGCCTCACCAACCACAAACCCAGCCTCATACTCTATGCCCTAGTAATGCTTAACCTCCGGTGGCCCATCCCCCTTCTCTGTACTCACTATACCCTTTCCTTATCTTGTGAACTCCTGCTCATCTTCTGAGACAACTCAGGAAACCTTCCCCTAGCCCAAACTGAGTTAAAGACCTTTCCTTTATTTGTTCCTATTACCCTGTGTGCACCTCTACCTAGGAGAGGCAGAGTTCTAAAATCCACACTTAACCAAAGCTGAGGTTGAAGTTGATTTCACCATAACAGAATGAATGTATGGACTGTAAGAATAACTATGAAACGTTACCAGATATGTTAATTAATATTAGAATTATAACAGTTTCATTTAAAAATCATTTCAAAATTTTTCCTCAGCCCTGGCAGTCACTAGATTTCTCTTGTGGTGCCCAAGCTACACATTTGCTTTACCACATGCTCACTTACAACAGATACTGGCTGATATTTTGGGATACATCACTTTTTCTGACATTGTCTTCTTTTCTCTTGGTATGTTATTTATTATGTCTGATTGAAGGAGATTTCTCATGGATATTATTACACATTATTATGCAATTTTTCTTCCTCATGAAATTGCGAAGTCATAAAGTTTTCTACAAAGTTAAGAATGCTACAAAGATCAGAAATATAATATGATCATATCTGTAATCTTCCTCCGTGTATTGGCATTTAAAATTTTTAAATGTATATATTTATTTATATATAAATATTATAATTTTTATAAACATTCATTTATTGAAAACATAACATTCTTCATAAAGTTATCCAGCCAAAGCAGAATCTCTTAGTATTTGTACTATTTATTCATCTATTCCTCTATTTAATTTTTTGGAATTCAACATTCAACATCAAAAGAAGACAAGAGCATTTTTTAGTTATACCCACAATGTTTACTCACATTTAAAAGTTAACATTCAGGCATTAAGTTTGGATATCATGCCTTGCATACATAGGAGATGCGGCTGTATAGGTTAGATATGATGCTAACCTGATGTTCACACACGAGTTCAGGGATGGCAGAAACAGTGGTGAGGTGGGCATTTGCACATGAATTTCTAAAGGCTGAGACCTGAGAGAAGGTTTGGGCTGAACAGTGAGGCCAAGGCTGGACTTTGGTGCATACCTAAGCTCCAGACGGTAATTTTTGGTCTACTTCTCTGAATTCCCCACCATCATCTGGACCTTTTGAGGACAGATACTGTACATTATTTGCCTAGGATAGTGTTTGACAAATAGTGAACACTCAATAAACTTTTTTAAAAAATTCAGCAAACTGATCTATCACATCAATGCTGGCTTATTTTTGTGAGATCTTTGTTAGCTATGCGAGTATATAACTAGGCAGATTCAAACCCAGTCATGCACATTGAAGTCTTAGCAGCCTGCCATTTTGAGTGTAATCAAAATAACCCTCTACCTTTAGACTCTCTCATCGTACTTTTATCACCTACATTAGTTATCACACTTGTAGGTCACATTCTGACCAGTTAAATCCTCATATTTCCTTTGCTGTCTACCAACACACACACAAACACACACATACACGCGCGCGCGCACACACACACACACACACACACACACACTCCCCTTTCTTCATTTTAATTGAGAGACCACACATTAGAAAACATTTAGAAAACAATTCTAAAATATGATAAATAATAAATAAAATATGATAATATTTATACTATAAATGATAATGAAACAAAATAAATATTTATAGCATAAACTATATTTTATCATATTTTATTCTAAACCAACTGATATTCCAATTTTTTGGCACTTTGTCCTTAAATACAGATTCTTGATCAGGTTTCACGAACCCAAGGAAATTCTATAATATAATATTGCACATGAAAACAATGATCAAAATTAAATAATACAAATGTAAAAGTTTAAAATATCAGAGGGGTTATATCTTCTCCATGAATTGCAAAGTGTAACACACAGATTGTTTTACAATCACACCTCAAGGAAAAATTTTAAATTTAACAGTACTAACTTTCAGTTTTTAATTCATTCATTTCTATAAAATTTTGTTAAGTACATACTAAATATAAGGTTTGGCTCCAGGCAGTGCCATAACTACTAGAATCTGGCTTCATTAGAAAAATAAATTTTTAATTAGCCATGTATCTTCTATATATTATTATCCTTTATATTTAATGAGCTCTATTGTGCTTAAAAACACTGACGGCCTTTGCACAAAGTAAAGATCATTCCCACATCTCCCTATGAAAGCTGCTTTGCAGGACAGTGTGGTATTTGCAACTCAACTTCTCATGGTCTCCAAAATTAGGGTAATGTCATTATTTTTAGAACATTAAGAAGTCTGCAGAGGGAGATAATTATACAACTTGCTTCCTCATTTCTTTATACTGCAGCAGTCTAAAGAACACACAGACTTGGAGATTTCTGGGAATTCGTAACAGTCAGAAATCTTAAGAATTGGTCTAGCTAATCTCACATATTAGGCCTGTACTACAGCTGGGGTATTATACTGCTCAAACTTCTACAGTCTCAAGTCAATATTTTAGGGGAAAAAAGCATTTCAAAGAGCAAATCATTCTTGCATTAGGCTATCGGCAATCTCATAACATTCATACAACATTTAAATTTGCCCAAAGTTCTCCCTCAGAACATAGAGCTCGCCAAATTCTGACATTATTTTCCCCAAATTTAAATTCCTAAGAAAATGGAAATCCTACAGATTTTAGTAGCTGTACGACTCCATTTACACTGGCATTACAGTCTATTTCTACCTGGTAGCAACATTCATCAAACACCTACATGCTGCTGTATAGAAATGAGTCACTCCCCCTTTTGGGGGAGATTTAAAGCACAACTCTGTAAAGCAAAATAGTCTGAAAAGCTAGAAAGTTATATACTTACCAAAAAAGGAAACACTGAACCATAGTCTCTCACTGAGTGAAAATAGGCAGAGAAAATAAAAATATAAACTGAATATAGAATTTAATGAACATCAACACCTTTATGAATCAAAATGCCTACTCAAAGGCTTAGTGAGAAGAAAAACAGTCCTCAGAGAAATGTTTAGAATCATTTCATTCAAATGAAGTGGCCCATATTCATTTAAAACTCACAACCTTGAGGCAATTATCAACTAAGAAATGAATAGATTCATCTTCTAACCAACAAAAACTAGATTTTCCTAATGTATTTTATTATTCTTCAACCCCCCCCCCCCTTTTTTGTTTTCCACTCATTTCTGGTGAGGCACTACTGAAAAAAGAGAAAGGAAGAACAAGAGGAAAAGTACACCGCAAACTCATTCATCTGGAGATTAATTGGGATTCTGGAAATTTTCTAGTGGTTGTAATCTTTTAAAAGCCTGTTTTTCCACAAGAGTCTCCAAAGTGCCATATACTGTGAAAATCAATAAGAAAAGGTTCTAAGGAAAACAGTAGTAGATTTTACATTTCTGGCCTTATTTTTAATAGCACAAAAATAGAAACAACCCAGATATTCATTAACAAGTGAATGAATGAATAAATTGAAGTATTTCCAGGATGGAATACTAGTCAGCAATAAAAAAGAATGAACTATTAATACCATGAATAAATCCTAAAATCACTCTACTGAATGAAAAAACCCAGATCCCCTAATAAAATATATATATACACTTTACAATCTCACTTATATAAAATTCTAGGAAATGAAAATTAAATCTATGGTGACATAAATCAGATCAGTGGTAGCCTAGGGAAAGGGATACAGAGAGGGAAGGATGAAAAAGGTGCACAAGGAAACTTTCTGTAGCCATGGAAATATCTGTTATCCTGACATGATGATAATTTTACAGGGATGAATATATTTATATATTTCAAAACTCACCATACTGTACACTTTTAAAATGTGAACTTTATTGTCACAATTATGCTGCAATAGCTTGTTTTTTAAAAACTAGTTGCTTATAAATGCCACTCCCACAAAGAAGTCATTAAAGTTTCTGTCAAAATTATAATTTCCAGGAGCCGGCCCGGTGGCACACTGCTACAGTGCGCCGCTTGGGAGTGCGGCGGCGCTCCCGCTGAGGGTTCGGATCCCACATACAGACCGGTTCCCGCTCACTGGCTGAGCGAGGTGCGGGCGCAGCACCGAGGGTTGTGGTCCCGGTCCGGTACGGGCGCGACACTGAGGGTTGCGATCCGTTGCCGGACACGAAAAAAAAAAATTATAATTTCCACCTTTAAGTACTTGTGAATCAATAAACAATATGAACCTCGGCACTAGGAGGGACACATAGAAATACCATATCAGGACCTTGGCTTCCCATTTTGATTGTGAGTACAAGGAAAATTTGGTTTTGTTAGATATTTATCTTTGGATTATGTGGTAATGACAGACTGTGAAAGTAATGGATAAATGAAATTCACAGAAAATCCCCAATGATAATAAAAGATGAAACTGGTTTAAAACAGAAAAAGGAAAAAATAACTATAAAATGAGAAAAATATAAGAGGTCACTGTTTTCAGTCCCAGAACAATAGATGGCATATATCTGTGGTTTTGGGAAAAAGGAAAACATATGAGGTGAGTCTAGAATTGGACTTTTCTGGGGCAGCATAGGGTGATAGATACCAAGAGGAGCAGATATCTTAGTAAACTGAGGGAACAGAGTCCGAAGATTCACAAGTTGAGGAGAAAGTGGAACAGAAGTCATTACGAGAATTTATGATGGGTCCTTGGCCAAGAGCAGGGATGCAAATGTGAAGGCCTATCAGAGACTTCCTGATGCAAAGCTGAGAGCTAAACAGAGATAACAAAGATTGTAAGAGGTAAAAGATGGAGTTCTGATGCAACCAGAGTAAAGATATCTTACAGAAAACATTGGGCAGTCAGTTGAGACACCATGGCTTGGAACTAAAAACCATAATCTGTAGTAGAAAAGGATATGTATATAGACTACATACAATACATCATCCACAATGTACATCATACAATAAAAAATAAATTACTAGACATGTGAAGAAAGAGTAAAATGTGACAAAAGAAGATAGTCAATAGAAACCAACCATGAAATGACCCAGGTGTTGGAATTAGCAGACAAAGACTGCAAAGCAGCTACTATAAACATGTTAAAGGATTTAAAGGAAAAGATGGCTGTAATGATTGCACAGATGGGGAATTTACTATACTTCTCTGTGCTTCTATTTCTTCATCTGACAGATGGGGATAATAATCATACCTACCTTAGAGTGGGTGACTATATGTACGTATTTGGAATAATGCTTGGCTCATTATAAGCACTTAGGAAATATTTACTCCTATGGGGCAATTTATCTGCATATCTGAGCCTCAATTTCTTCATTAGTAAGAACAAGAAATTAATGACTTCACTTTATTAAGACTGTCATAAAGACCAAATGAATTACAAAAGAATAGAGAGACCCTAGCACAATGCCTGTAGGCAATAAGTATTTAATAAATGTCTGTTCCCTCAATCTTCTAAATTCATACTTTTAAACTTAAGAATGCATGATAGGGAAATATTGTGATAGCCATTCTTTTTCTAAAAAAGAACCGATTAGGAATAAAAGCAATATCATAAACGTGTGCATTTCTTTCATTGAAGAATACACAGCTATCTAAATAAAAATGACATTTAAAAACAATTAAGTCATCCTTGATCTCCCTGTCTGGAAGTTCTTGGTCACCAACTCCTTCATCATCCCATTATTTACTCATCTAGCTGCTCTTTCACCAAATGGCTATCTTCCTTCAGTACATTTCAAAAAGATGGTTCTTTGGTTCTTGAGAAAGACATCCATGGGTCATGGAGCTGGAAAGAGTCTTATTTAGTTTTTTAAAAGATTTACATACATTTCAAAGAGACAGAGAAAGAATTTACAATTACAGCTTTTCTAAAATAAATGCTCTAAGAAGAACGAAGGTGTAGAAGTCTCCTCCCTTATTTTTAAGGAGAATTAAGCCTCTAATTTTTCATTTGTATTTGCCCTTACATATGTGGAATCTTCAAAAAGCTTGTGGAAATGCATATTATGAACAAATTGCACGATTGCAAGTTTTTTTGTACCAAAATAAACTTGCACTAACTTGTTATAACACATCTGAACAGGATCTAGTTTGAGGAGCTAGGAAAAATAAGACATCAGTTTGAAAAGAGCTCCTATCAGAGAAACATGAACTTGGCTAAAATTGAAGCAAGAATGAACATCAACTTTATGGTGAAGCTTGGGTGAAAAAATGATGAAATCACTGATGCTTTTTGAAGTTTATGGGGGCAATGTCCCCACAAAATCAGCAGTTTAGAAATGGAAAACTCCTTTTAAGAAGGAATGAGATGATGTTGAAGATAAAGCCCACAGTGACAGATCATCCACACCAATTTGCAAAGAAAAAATTAAACTTATTCATACCCTAAGTGAGGACCAACAATTAACAGTAGAAACAATAGCCAACACCATAGACATCTCAATTGGTTTAGCTTACACAATTTTGACTGAACAATTAAAGATGAGCAGACTTTCTGATTGATGAGTGCCAAAACTGTTGTGCTCAGATCAGCTGCAGTCAAGAGCAGAGCTTTCAATGGAAACTTTAAACAAATGAGATCATGATTCTGAAGCATATCATCAAAGAACTGTAACAGGAGATGAAACATGGCTTTACCAATATGATCCTGAAGATAAAGCACAAAGCAATGGCTACCAAGAGGCAGAGGTGGTCTAGTCAAAGCAAAAGCAGATGGGTCAAGAGCAAAGATCGTGGCAACAGTTTTTTGGAATGCTCAAGGCACTTTTCTTGTTGACTTTCTGGAGGGCAAAAGGACAATAACATCTGCTTATTATGAGGGTGTTTTGGGAAAGTTAGCCAAAGCATTAGTGGAAAAATGATAAGGAAATCTTCACCAGAGAGTCTTTCTCCACCACAACAATACTCCTGCTTATTCCTCTCATCAAGCAACAGCAATTTCACAAGGGTTTCAGTGGAAATCATTAGGCATCTACCCTGCAGTCCAGCTTTGGCTGCCTCTGACTTCTTTTTGCTTACTAATGTTAAAAAATTTTCCAACCGCAGTCATTTTTCTTCAGGCATGGACTACACGGTTGGTATCATCACTTAACAAGTTTCTTGAACTTGATGGCAGTCATGTTGTGAAATAAAGTTTATATTTTTTACTTTTATCTTTTAATTCCATTTTTCACAAACTTTTTGAAGTCCTTTTGTTAGGTAGTGGAGCTGGGATCTGAATCTACACAATCAGGATCTAGGATCCACATTTCTATTTCTATTTCTTAGAAACTCTGTTCCTATTTTTTCTTTACATGTACAATTACATCTCTATTTCTTACTTTTTCTTGCCATTATTTTAACAAATAATGAATAGATGAGAAGAGGGAGCAAGCTAAAATCATAAATATTGAACCCCATGCTGTCAATGGGACTGATTTAATTCCCAAGGATTAAGCACTGTGGCAAATATAGCTCAATTCTATTGATAATAAACAGAGCAGACAAACAAGGTCATTTTATGTACTTTCCAGATGATTTTTAAAAATAGTTGTCATATACCAATTCTATCATATAAATCATTCGAAGAATGCATACTTGTGTTTGGAAAATAAAAAAGCATCAGCTAATACAGTAGGAACAACAAATTACTAGCAGAATATTAAAAAGACTAAGATGGGGTGAAAATACATAAGATTAATTTTCTTAATACCATTTCTTTATTTTTTAAATCACTGCCTTTTTTAGAAACAAAACTTTATTTATAAATATCCCTTTTTATCCACGTACTGTACAAGAATTTTTATCCATATACTCTACAAGAACATTGCCAGGGGATGGGATAGCCACTTGCCTGGTATAATTTGAAGAGTTACCTCTGATCACAATAAGTTAATAACTCCATTCAAAATAAGAGAAAAGAATAATGTATGACATGTACTAGTTCAAATTTTAATAGAAAATTAACCAAGATGTATTCAATGACATAGTGTAAACATAGATGGTGTATTTTGTACCCCCCTTATATTAACCTTGCACAGTGTATCTCTGTTTTTGTTCTTTTCCAATGAAAATGCATGAAAAGAGTTACTAAAGAGAAGACCAAATTGACATATAACCCTTTATAACTACAAGACTCATTATTAGAATAAAGTAAAGGTAAAAGCAAGCACTAAGAAAATAACATGCAAATCCAAAGTAAGATAAAAAGATGAGACTATTAAAGGTTCTGAAAAGAAGACATTTCATTTCATTACATATGAAAACTTGTGGTGGGCACGGGTGGTGGGGGAAAAGGAAATTGCAAGTTTGCTAATTCTGAAAGCATAATTCAATATACTGACAGCAGTCTACTGTTCAGCTAACAGCTTTCATGATTGCTAAATATACTTGTAATCTGGGCCACAAAATGTCTGTTATTGTATTAACTTTTTATTGAACCAGTAATAAATTCCTAGATTTTTTAAAAACTCAAGTCATTTTACCCCTGCTAAAAATTCAGTCAATAAAAATGGCAATAACTTAGACTTTCAAACCAAACACTACTGAACCATTTCATTCGTAATAGGCTAACAGAGCATCAGTAATTCCTTTTCTTGATGCATTTCTATCAACCTTGTATTCAATATCCTAAAATTTTCACTGATAATATTTTTCTATAAGTTATGTAAAAAGTCAACCAGAAATGATGATGATATTGATATCGATAATGATAATTATAGCAACTAACATTTAATTGTGGTCTTACTATGTACTAACCACTGTTCTAAGTGCTTTACATGCATTTAATTCCCAAAGCAATCCTACGATATAATTAGTGTAATTATCTCAATTTCCAGATGAGAAAATGCAGAAGCAGAGTAGTTAAGTAACTTATCTAAGGTCACACAGGAAGTAAGTACTAGAGCCAGAACTCCAGCCCAGGCAGACTGGCTCCAGAACCTACATCATTTTTTTTTTAAATTTTACTTTATCAATATACAATGTAGTTGATTTTCATCTCCCATTATTGATTCCTCCCTCCCCCATCGCTCTCCCTCCTCCCACACATCAACATCATATCTGTTCACTTGTCTTAACAAGTTCAAGGAATTGTGAGTGTTGTGTCTTCTTCCCTGCCCCCCTCCCAATTATTTGTGTATTTTATTTATTTTTAGCACCAACAAAGAAGTGAGAACAGATCTACCATACGACCCAGATATTTCACTGTGGGGAATATACCCAGAGGAATGGAAATCATCATGTCAAAGGAATACCTGTACCCCAATGTTTATTGCAGCTCTATTTACAATAGCCAAGAGTTGGAACCAGCCCAAATGTCCATCATCAGATGAGTGGATATGGAAAATGTGGTACATCTACACATTGGAATTCTACTCTGCCATAAAAAAGAATGAAATACTACCATTCACAGCAACATGGATAGACTTAGAAAAAATTATATTAAGTGAAATAAGTCAGGTACAAAAACAGAACGTACATCTTAACCACAAGTTTAACAGTTAATAAAGCATTTTGTCCTTACTGAACATCTACAAATGATGCCTGTCAGTACTTAACTTCAAACAAAATGAACATTGACTCTCTTCTATATGTCATCATGTTGAGTCATGTGGGGCTATGTGGGGAGAATAGAATAATTTAGTCAGGCTCCCTCAACATTTCTTGTAAACAAGTTGTGTGTGGGTGGAGTTACTGTGCATGTGCGCCAATGTATCTTTTTAGTTTTGTAGCTATTGTGTGTTCTGCAGTTTGTGAAGCAGAGCTGGCCAGCAGAGCTAGCCTCTAAAAATAGAGCATGTTTACTCTGCTGGCAGCTGCTCAGTTTCAGTTTTTCTTTGGACTTTGCCAGTAGCAGTTGAGTTTCTGAGTTTCTCTGTGGACTGCTTAGCTCTCAGACATGTGTGTGCTGAATAAAGACTGTTCCTACTTCAACCAAGGCTCCAAGGACCTTTCTGCTGGTTATATAGCTCATAGACCTGTATGTGAAGGGACATGAATCGGCTCGAGGGGTCTGTGAGCACCAGACGCAGCTCTAGCTCTACAGGCTATAATGAAATGTAGACATGGAAACTTGTCAAGATGCTCAAAATATAATGAGAAAAGACAAAGTAATAGTCAAAAAAATTAGTGAGTACAAGACAATAAAAAAACTTTCAAAAACCACCGCATATATTAATTGCCAAGTTAAGTATCTATACAGATATCCTAGAGGCAGGAGAGAGAACTTTGGATGTGAGCTCCAGTTCTGACACTTCCACTCACTAGCTCAGTAGTTTGGCCAAGTCAATTAGCTTCTGGGAACACTGTTATACTAATTTGTATAACAGTTACAAATTCTATTAACTCCAGCTTTTTTGTGTGAGTTACAGCTCGAGTGTCATGAAATCAATAAAATGGGCAAAACCCAGCAACTTTATTAAAAAATAAAATTAAATATATCAGAGGTTATCTTAATAAGTTTCTTGAAACTTTGTTTTTTAAAGTACATATGTGTATTTGGATATGTGTACAGAATCTGATGTAAAATCTATTTATTAATATGGGCATACTCATAAAAGTTTGAAAGCCACTGTTCTTTTTCAAAATAATAGGAATTGCAGGAGATCATATGAATTAGCAGCTCTGGTTTCCTGCAAAGATATTTCCAAAGGTGAACAAATACCTTCCTCTCCACTGTAAACTCTTCAAGAACAGCAACCATATCTTATGAATATTTATATTCCCAGCACTATCACAGTGCCTGAAACAGAACCAGTCTTCAGTAAAGGATGGATAAATGAATATAGCCAGAGAAATTTTAAGAAATTAGAATTTACATAGGTTTTAAAGAATTGATAGGATTTGGATAATTTAAAGAGAGTAGCAGGCATTCTTAGAATCCATCCTGTCATTTTCTGACCATATAATAGGGCTGGGAGGGAAACAGAGCAAAAAACTTTCTACCCAGAACAGAGAGGGGATAAACTGAGCAGAACTGTGATGCCAGGTGGGTACCCCTGTGCACTGATCGCTCCCCCACCCTATAAGTAATGGGAAGGTTACAGGCCTGGAGTCTGCGGCTGGAAAGGTACACTGAGGACAACTGAGAAGGGCCATGTTAATCCTTTTCTTAGAAAACTTAAAATTAGAGGGTTGTGATTCTTGTTTTCTATTTTAAACATGAGTATATGGAACAAAGGTTAGATACTACTTAAAAAGCGGAGGGCCAGAGAACCAGGGATTAAAGACTTCAGCTAATTCCCAAAGGAACATCTAACTGTACCCTGTCTTTAAGGATCAGGCCCTGGAACTTCTCAAGGATTCTTCCAGAAAAGTCACGAAGTCACTGCCCTACCTAAGCAATCTGTGCATCCCCACTCTGACCCAGGCAGAAGTTCAGTCATCCATCAGCACAAGGGAAAGTGGTTCACCTGCAGCTCAGGGCACTGATACCAAATCAGAAACATCAGAGGCTGTTTAATAAAAGGCTAACAGGGTACTTAATGGAACTCTGTTTGAAAAATCCACACAAAGTCCTGCTGTGTTACAGTTGAATGAGGAGAACCCTAGTTTGAATCATGTTACATATTTCCCCCTTTGTTTTCTTCTTTGATTTGTTATTTGGTATTTCTTGGAAAGGAAAGCAGGAAGGAAGAACAAGAGGGAGGGAGAAAGGAGAGAGGGAGGGAAGAAAGAAATAAGGAAGAAAAATGAAGAAGGTTTCTTTTCGAGCAGGTGAAGAGGCACTGGGAGAAAGTAAGAAGTTTCCCCTCCACATGGCAGAGGCCATGGCACAGTATCCGTGCTGGTTCAGGGCTTGTGGGTGGCAGATCCATTCCTGGCCTTCCCCTTGCTCATCTCTGACTCTGATGGCAGGAAGTCAGCTGGCATCCTACTGCGTTCAACCAGTGGGAGAGGGAAGTGGTTGGAAGAGAGAAGCCAGAGTGTCTGGTAGCTGCTTCACTGGGTGACCTCAAGGGCCGGGCTCCAATTACATTACTTCCTCTGTCCCTCCAGCTTAGGGGTCACAGTGACTTCCTGCGCTTGCCAAACTCTGGGCTGTCTCAAAGCCTCCTTTTTGGCGTCTAAGCTCTTCCACACCTGTGTAACCAATTCCCTACATTATATTCCCTCTGCTTTGAATATTCAGAATTGTTTATGTTTTCCTGAGTAGACCCTGACTAACGTAACTTTTCAGATACATGGCTAAAAAGAGAGAGAGAGAAAGAGACCTGCGCACCATTAACTGTGATGGTAATGATGTACTTTCTCTAGTAATACAACAAATAAATAAATAACTTCTTTAAAAACAGGCTTTTTCAACCTTCTTTCACCACTCAAATCGCAAAAGTCAGTGTGACCACTTTAGGGATGAAACATCATTTTAGGGGATACATAGCTAAACTTTTTTCTAATTTAACAGTTATGCATATATTTCATGTGTTGAAACTATAGCTTTTCCAGATTACAGGTATTTTATGTGAAAGTTAGAGTACTGAATTTGGGAAATAACTGGAATGGCATTACCCAGGAGCTGAGTGCTTAAAGAATCCTACACCTCACGATCTTTCATTATTACCTCTTATCGCTCAGTACTGCTTACATTCAACATGGCTTGGGAGGGAAACAGAAACAAAGTAGAGAGAAAAAAATATTACATTCAAAAAGAATAATTGGAATTCTCTCATGTATAATGTCAAAACCCCGAGGAGTGTTACGGTCATTTATTCATTTATTCCAGTATTTGGTGAGTGCCCATTATAGACCAGTACTATGTTACATGCTGGGAATTTAGCAGTGAGTAAGATCCATATCCTTGTGGATGGAAAGTGGTGAGAGAGACGGGCAGTCAATAAGCTCACTGTGATAACACTGCCATTGGGAACAGCACAACAAAAACAGAGGCATGGAAAGGAGAAAACTAACTGGGGGGTCGACCAAGTCAGGAAGGCTGGGAACAGCTTCCCTAAGGATGAGTGTGAGGATTATGACCAATAAAAGCTCTGCAGTAAGAACAGTGTGGCTTAGTTGGATGGAGCAAGAAAAAGCAAGATGAGGTGGTGAAGTAGAATCCAAAACCATGCAGGATGTTTTAGATCATAATTACATGTCAATTCTACTTCAGGACATCTTGCACTTCATGTTTTAACTTCAGTAGCATTGTTTTGTTCTACTTTATTTTATGTTCGCATTCTATTCATGACATGGACTTTTACTTAGAACAGTAAAAGAGTTTTTCTGAAATATGTATTTAAGTTTTTTGAAAGCCGAATTAGAGAAAACCATTATACAGATCTTGTACAGGTGGTGGGTAGATATGAGTGGCTGAAGTCTAGGAAACCCCGGCGTAAGAAATAATGTTCTTGAATCATTTCAACACTGGTAAGGACATTTAACAATATTGTGGTTTGCCGGGAAATTTCTGTTATTATATTATGTCCTCAAACTCTCCTCAAAACAGATGTTGATAACTGTTTCTGGCTCAATTCCTTGTGTATACGATGAGAGCTTGTGGGACACAGGAACTTAATGATTACTATAAATACAGTCTGAGGAGATGAGTAAAATTAACAAGATCTGTTTTGTTTTACCTTTTAAAAATAATTTTAATATTTTTAAAAAACACTTGCTACTGTTTCTTTTTTCCAACCACAAGGTATATGATTCATGATCCAGAACTTGGAAAAAAACACAAAGCATTTGTAAAAAAAACCCAAAAATCTCACAACCCTTTGATAAATGAACTGTTTACATTCTGATATTTTTTTAATTTTTCTATGAACCTTATTTATAGATTATACGTACATACAATTCATACCCAGTTTTGTTTTTTAAATTCCAGATTATAATAAACATTGTTCTATGCCATTAAAAATGCTCCCCAACAGCAATGAGCACACCTAGTGCCTGGATCTTGATTTCTAATACCATTCTCCGATAAAAGGAACCAGGGATCCTTGGAAAAACTGACATTTCTAGGACTAGGGTGGGAAATACACAAGATGTACCTAGAGCATCTTACAGTAAGAAGGTAAGGAAGTGTTCAAGAAAACACACACACACACACACACAGAGTAATGGGAGAATGTCAAAGGGACACAGGGACCAAATGAAAGAGTTCCCAATGGCCAAAGCTGGAATAATCTGAGCCAAGAAATAAATATAGTAGTATTGGGTTATAACTCCAAGTATAAAATAAATATTCATGAGTCTGTACTGAAATAAATACATATTTGAATAAATAAATAATGGGGGAGAATAGACAGTTCTGTGCTGAATTCCAAACAAAGTATGTAAATACTCCACCCTCAAAGAGGTAGAACATATCTTCCCACCTGTAAGTGTAAACTGTGCATAGAGACTTCCTTTCAAAGACTATGGTATGGGAAAGGGGGTGGGGTTGGGGGTGAATGCTGAATAAGTTTATAGTGGAGAAACCTGACAAATGCTACCTCAGCCACGTGATCAAGGTTAACATAAACAGTGACAAATCGTGCTGATCGTATGTACCCTTGATATGATATGTTAAAATGTATATGCTATGTATACATTAAAATGGCATTTTACCTTTGTGGTCTTCCTCTCTAAAACCCGTAACTCCAGTCTAATCATGAGAAAAACATCAGACACATCCCAACTGAGAAACATTCTACAAAACATCTGATTAGAACTCCTCAAATCTATCAAGGTCATCAAAAACAAGGAAAGTCTGAGAAAATGTTACAGCCAACAGGAGCTTTAGGAGACATGACTGAAAGTAATGTAGTATCCTAGAAAGCATCCTGAAACAGAAAAGGTACACTATGCAAAAACTAAAGAGATGTGAATAAAATACGGACTTTAAGTTAAAAATAATGAATTCCTGTTGGTTCATTAATTGTAACAAATGTAACCTAGGACTGTAAGATATTAATAGGGGAAACTGAGTGTAGAGTATATGAAAAATCTCTGTACTATCTTTGTAATTTTTTTCATAAACTTAAAACTACTCTCAAAGATAAAATTTCTTTAAAAATGCATATCAAATATTTTGAAAACATTCAAACTATTTATTCTAATTGTTTAAGCATTTCCCTATGTTGGATTTTGAGCCATTTCCAATTTTTCCATTAAAAGTAACAGAGTGATGAACAATTCTACATATATTTTTGGTTCACACCTTTGATTATATCTTTACAATAGATTTCTAGGAGTTCATGCTTTTTAAAAAACACTTATACATTTACCTATGACAGCTAACCCAAAGCAGCCGAAGTTCCATCAGAAACTTTTCTGAGGTCAATTACGTCCCTCTAGATAGTAAGGAAAATATTCAGAATTTGCATTCGACTCCCAGCCTTACTCATCGATTCATGCATTCATTCAATAAATATATGAGTAGCTGCTGTGCACCAGACAAATGTACTGTTAGGAAAGTCATTTAACTACCTTGTACCCTGATACATAGTAAAGGAACACCAATCATCCCCTTAATTCACAGAATTCTTACATTTAACAGCTAGAGACCATTTCTGATCCTTGCAGTGAGGTAGTATATGAAATGATAGGCACTTTTATACTAATTTTCCGCACACTTGCATCTCCAGACCACAATGTGACTCTGTAGCTGAAAAAAGATTCCTCTCACATCGGCATTTAAAAATTATTTAAAAACCTAATTTTTTTGTATACTAAATGATTTTTTGTAGTATTTGCAATCTCCATTTAATTTCGCTGCCCTCTAGTGCCACCTAATGCTCATCTTCTCTGGCACACCTGCATTTCTTCATTCTCCCACAAATGTTATTTTAAGCCTGGGTGTAACCCTACCAGCAAAATTTCCCTTGATTGTCCTCAAAATGTCCAATTGTCACCCACCCCCCCATCAAAATTGTTGCCATTATTTCCATGACATCTGATTGTTTCTTCCTAAAACTTAATAGATCACTTCAGGAAATTCAACATTGGTGTCAGTCAGACAAAGTTCCTTGCAAATCTTCTGCAATGGAGAGCTGCATGTAGCCAGTTTATTGGGGTGGGGTGGGATGCCCCAGAAGATACACCCATAAGGAAGTGAGAAAGCAGGATTGGGCAGAGGGACAAGGTGACCCATAGTGTGGTGTTCACTGAGGCCACCACCAATCCTACAGGGAGCCCTGGAGCTGAGACTGCAGAGTTGCCCCAAAATAAGGCAAGAAGGCTGGCATTTATAGCCCTTCATCAACCAGTCACTGGCCCCTTGGAAGTACACATCTTTGGGGGAGGCAATTTCCTAAGGCCAAGGACAATGTCCAGTAGGGGAACAGCTGTGAAGCCCTCACAGTCTATGCCCTGGCAGCCAGGGGATGGGCGCCTCCCCAGATGAGAGGACCTGGTCAGAGCATCAAAGCATCTGCTATGAGTCAGTCCTCACTAAGTCTTTCCCTGCTTATTTACCTCCAAGAGCTGATCTTAAATTAAGGGAATATAGCTTTTGGAAATAAAGTCTACAATCCATAAATGCATTTGTTAATCACAGGTGACTTCTGAGAGCCATAGTTCATTTCAGATGTGCAATGGCTAAGGAAAGTAGGTACCTCTTACTCACAGCTCCAAGCACAGTGCCTCCTGTAGAGTAGGAACCTTACAAAGATACCAAAAGCATCACTACTCTTAAACATTACACCCATTGTTAGGAAATGAAAGGAAGTGAGACATAAAAATTAAAATATAGGTAATATCAAAGGACCAACAACTCCTAAATCAGTTCTCAGCACAAAAATCTGAGGACTGTGTGGAAAGTTGTGTGCTAAGAAAGATTAGGAATCAAGTTANCACACTTGCATCTCCAGACCACAATGTGACTCTGTAGCTGAAAAAAGATTCCTCTCACATCAGCATTTAAAAATTATTATTTAAAATCCTAATTTTTTTGTATACTAAATGATTTTTTGTAGTATTCGCAATCTCCATTTAATTTCGCTGCCCTCTGGTGCCACCTAATGCTCATCTTCTCTGGCACACCTGCGTTTCTTCATTCTCCCACAAATGTTATTTTAAGCCTGGGTGTAACCCTACCAGCAAAATTTCCCTTGATTGTCCTCAAAATGTCCAACTGTCGCCCACCCCCCCATCAAAATTGTTGCCATTATTTCCATGACATCTGATTGTTTCTTCCTAAAACTTAATAGATCACTTCAGGAAATTCAACATTGGTGTCAGTCAGACAAAGTTCCTTGCAAATCTTCTGCAATGGAGAGCTGCATGTAGCCAGTTTATTGGGGTGGGGTGGGATGCCCCAGAAGATATACCCATAAGGAAGTGAGAAAGCAGGATTGGGCAGAGGGACAAGGTGACCCATAGTGTGGTATCCACTGAGGCCACCACCAATCCTACAGGGAGCCCTGGAACTGAGACTGCAGAGTTGCCCCAAAATAAGGCAAGAAGGCTGGCATTTATAGCCCTTCATCAACCAGTCACTGGCCCCTTGGAAGGACACATCTTTGGGGGAGGAAATTTCCTGAGGCCAAGGACAATGTCCAGTAGGGGCACAGCTGTGAAGCCCTCACAGTCTATGCCCTGGCAGCCAGGGGATGGGCACCTCCCATGAGAGGACCTGGTCAGAGCATCAAAGCATCTGCTATGAGTCAGTCCTCACTAAGTCTTTCCCTGCTTATTTACCTCCAAGAGCTGATCTTAAATTAAGGGAATATAGCTTTTGGAAATAAAGTCTACAATTCATAAATGCATTTGTTAATCAAAGGTGATTTCTGAGAGCCATAGCTCATTTCAGATGTGCAATGGCTAAGGAAAGTAGGTACCTCTTACTCACAGCTCCAAGCACAGTGCCTCCTGCACAGTAGGAACCTTAAAAAGATACCAAAAGCATCACTACTCTTAAACATTACACCCATTGTTAGGAAATGAAAGGAAATGAGACATAAAAATTAAAATATAGGTAATATCAAAGGACCAACAACTACTAAAATCAGTTCTCGGCACAAAAATCTGAGGACTGTGTGGAAAGTTGTGTGCTAAGAAAGATTAGGAATCAAGTTAGAATATCTGTACTTGAGAAACTGATGATCTCTATTTAACCTTGAAAACTAAAATCCCTGTAAACATAGTTGTCGCAATGTGGAATATTCTCAGGAGGATAAAAAGCAGCTTGATTCAAAAACTTATGAACTCAAAAATTTATGGCTAATTAGCCCTCTGAGATATTCTTTTATAAAATAAAATACCAAAATTATTCATCAAATATAAAAAATGAAAGGTGAAGTTCATTTATGTCATACACTGTTTTCTATCCCTATTATTATTCTGCCTAATAATTTAAAATTTAAGTTTTTCTTCATTTAAAAGAAAATCAGTTATTCAATTTGATCTCACATTTGTGGAGTATTTACTATGTGCAAGACATATATGAAGCAAAGGAAGTTATACAAGTTACTCTTCCTTAGACCCTCTACTTTAAGAAGTAACAAAGAGAAATTTTACAAGTGTAGAAAGGCTAAGCATTAGGAAAATATTATCTATAAAGTGCAAACGGCCCCTGACTTCCTGAACTGGTGAGGGTCCAGAAGCTCATTAGAAAGCTGTTTACTGGCTTCATTTGCCCAGAGAAGCACTGTCATTAATGGGGGCTGCTTTTCAGATGAGACCACCTAATGTGGTACTAGCAGCTCCAGCCCAAGTTCTAGAAGCAGGAAATCATGAGGGACAGGAGGGCAGAGGAGGAGAACGTGGCAGTTTCCAATTCCCTTGCCAGACTCAGACTCATTTTGCAGCCAAGTTCTGGATCAAAGAAAGTCTTTAGTTAGCATCTCCCATCTCCCTTCCTGTGCTCCTCAACTCAAAGTTTCACTATTTTCCAGCCTCTTATCACCTCCTCATAGCAAGTCCTGTGGCACCCATCCAGGCCCAGGTCACCGCCACAAATTACACAGACTGAGCTCATTCACTCCACCCCAATCCCTACTCAAAATGTACAGTTTTCTATCCAGAAAATAGACAAAAGAATCCAACTCTCCTAGGCCATTCCTCTTCTGCAGTATTTCTTCTCTTCCCTTGTATTAAAACCACAGATCCTCTAAAAGTACTATCTTTTTTCCCCATGTTATGGCAAGAACAGCAGGAGAAACTGAGGCAGTGATGGGTGAACACCACGAAAGCATATTTGTATGAAGCTGCTTGTAAGTGGGGTGTTGTTGAGGAACTGCTTGTATTCTAGGCTCTGAGAGAAGGAGAAGAGGATGATACTTAACTTCTTCTGCATATCTCTACACAGTGAGCATCCGTATCTATCTCTACAAAGTATGTTTTATAGGTTATTTTCCATCATTATAAGACTAATAAATGTAATAGCCTTTGGGTTAACTCAGGTGCTATCATTTGTACCATGGCTGACTTTAAAAGTAGTCACCTCATTACTATGACTTTACAGATATTATAATCCATTCAAGAAGAAAAGGTATATGTGTGTGTATGCACATTATATATATATATATATATACACACACACACACACACACACACACACACACACATAAATATATAAAGAACACAGTTGATATACTTTTTTAAATTCTATGCTCTATGCTATTTTTTATTAAAAACACAGAAACACAGTCTGCCTCGTGGGGCTGGAGTGATTTCTGTGCTCCAGGCCAGTAGCTGAGCCCAACAGCTCACAGACAGATTTTCTGGAAGGCTGATCACTCATCTTCCCAATGGCTGGTTATTGACAAACTCCATGTGGACACAGGAAATGTTTGCCTGCCCATAGCAATTTGGTTTGCCTTTAAGGACCTGCTTCTTTCCCACTCAGTCCCCAGTGTTTGGGTTGGATGTCCCTTACTCGTGCGCTCCAGAGACATGCACATGACATGGCTAAAGAACCCCCGGCCACAGTGGGGATCCAAATCCCTTCAGTTGGACTGTCTCCCAGCACTGTCTTTCCACCGAGTAGGCATAGCTGTAAAGATGACATATGTCAAGAGCTGCGAGGGGTGCCATGTAGAGAGAACCTACCTAAGTGAGCAGATGCCCAAAGCCAAGAAATTCTGGGAGAAGGAAGGGAAGAAGGACAGAGACAGAGAGACCTGATAACATTGTTTGAGGCCTTAGATCCAGCCTACCCTGGGTCTTTTCAGGTGTGGGTTAATACACTCTCCTTTGGAGGCTAATGCAGAAAGAGTTGAGCTCCTGTAGCTTACAAGGAGAGCACTGCATAAGACATCCCAGATGGCTGGGCTCCACTCCATCCATCTCATTAGACATCTCCACTCCTACCAACTTCTCCTCAAATGTCCCCATTCTCATGACGGGAACTGTGTGCCTCTTTAGCTTCCAAGCATGTTGCAGCAGGCAGGAACTATGGAGCCAGCCTCAGTGGCAGGTCAGTGTCCTTGCTTCTGGGACACCAAGCATCAGTTCTCCAACCGGTGCTCACATTCCACCCCCAGCTCCACCGATCTACCCTCTCATAGACTGCTGCCCAAGCAGAGACTCAGACTTCATGGCAAGGAGTTCTGAGGTAGGCCTATGGTTGCTTTATTATAAAGGAAGTTCATGCTACTTTCATTTGTCAAGGCCTAGAGCACACAAGCACATATCCACGCCCCTCTCAATTGTCTACATCAGGTTTGAGAACTGCCCCCTAACTTTAACATAGCTCTTTCTTCACAATGATTCCAGACTGTGGGCTTCTACATTTTCCAGTACATTTATATCTAAGATGGTCATGGGACCATTAAGAAGAAAGGAACAGAGAGAGCTAAGAGGACGAAGGCCTATTCACACTGCTGCTTATGCAAACTAGACCAGTTATCCCAAAAGCTGTTATAAAAGAGGTAATGAAGCCTCTCTGTTTATCTCCTGAGAAAGGAATCCCCATGGTTTTATTTATTTAACAGTGGGATGTCTATGCTACCTGCTAGTGACTTTATCTTTTATGCATGAGGGAGATAGTATACATGTAAGAGTACTTCAAAAACTTCATGGAAAAATAGAATTAAAAGATATACGAATATTTCCAAGAACTTTTTGATGTTCCCTCATATATATACTATCTCCCCATCTAAGAGGGAACTCTCTGGCGGGCAGGAGCCTTTGGTCTCCAGAATCTAGAACAGATTTTAGATTCCTTGCATGTATAGCTGATAGACAACAAATGTCAACCACTGAAGAGGATAATCGGAGAAAGCTTCTATCAGATATCACATCCTCTGGTAAAGGAATCTTGCTTCTCAGTGGTTCAGACCCAAAGAACAGTCTCTCTATAAGAAGGGAACAGAAATAAACTTTCAGAAAACAGAGTCCCATGTTAACAAGAAACTTCAATTGTAAACAAATTTGGGTTTCACTTGTATCTTGGTCTCTTAAGTAAATGCTTCAGGCCACGGCTGACTTTTTATTTCTGGACACATCTGCATCTCTTCCTAGGAGGCCAGTCTGCAGATTTTTCCTTCTTAGAATCAACCTATGTACCCTGCAAAGTTTTAGGATAAATAAATACACCAGGTCATGGGTAAAAATTCAGAGACTCAAGTTATAAGTTTTGTACTGCTAATAGAGCCATTTTATTTCCATGAGAATTATTATTGAGCCTTCCTTTTATCCCAAGTGTTTAACTAAGGGTTCTGGAGTCCATGGATTAAACTTTCTTCCTTGAAGGAGAATGCACAGTTTTGGTTTTGTGTATATTTGTGTTTCTTTACGAGGACAATGCCACAACTGTCATTTGTTCCTGAAAAGGGTATATGATAACTAAATAGAATTAGAATTACTGTTAAATCTCTTTACTGTTTGATTAGTATAGTGTTCTCTTGGTTATGACTCCAGTAGAATGCTGCATAAAGAATAACAACTACAAAAAGAGACCGCATCACATTTCTCCATTATAGCAGATAAAGAATATGTAAGTCCTTCATGCCCTTTTGCCTTGGGCATGGTTTCTGCCACTGACAATTTTTACTAGATGCTATTTCCTACTCCAGATGGCAGTAATGCTTGGGTGCTTAGGGCAGCCAATATCGCCTGGGTTTTAGTCACTGTAGTAATTGGCGGGGGAGGTCAAAGCACATATATGGCAGTAATGCTTGGGTGCTTAGGGCAGCCAATATCGCCTGGGTTTTAGTCACTGTAGTAGTTGGCTGGGGAGGTCAAAGCACTTGGTAGGCCTAACATGGCCAGGGCTTGGTACAGCGTCTAAGCACTCGCACTTGCCAGCATGCTAGAATCCATACCCGGAGCTTTCGCAAAGTGGCAGGTGGCCTGGCTTATGTTGCCACTTCAAGTTAGATTGTTTCCATAAGAAATTTTCATGTTTCCTTTTCTTCCCTCCTATAACATTGTTTACCAAAAGGTAATGTTGAGCTTTCTCACATTTTAAGCTTTTGGGAGCATTACTGCAAATCTGTTTCATAAATGTGAATATTAGCTGTATTTGAAAATAGAAGACCTATATTTTATATCAGAGAAAATATACAGGAAAATATGAAACTTAAATCAAATTTCCTTCACTGTGCTTTAGATCTGTTCAACAAGCATTTTTCCCAATCACCCCAGGATTATGTTAACAAACAACAAAGATTCTTAAATGTATAACTCCTTACAGAATCCCTTTCCAAAGTTCTTTGCCATTTTTCCCCCACCCTAACTTCAGGAAAGAAGTTGGAAGCTCATGAAAAATATGTTTTCCATAACTTACAGCTGTACCATCTGGATCACTGGGCTTTATTTAATCTTCATCTCTACGTAGGCTCTGAAATGTGCTGTCTATGAGAATCTCTCCCCTAAGCATTGATAATGGGACATTAGATTGCCTTCATTTACCTGCCAATAGTACTCACTAAAAAGCAATAGGAAGAATAAAATGCCATGTTTCTCCAGGGGAAAGATATTTTCAGCCACTAGGTATTTCTATTCCTCGTAGACATTTTAAAAATATCATGTCCTAGTAGAGAAAAGGTAACCCCAATCTATTTCCCTAATCTCTTTACAAAAAACAATGCTTAAGTGCCATGTAGTTCCACACATTGCAGCAAAGAAAAGCTATTCCCAGACCAAAGGCATGAACTTTCCTGAAGATGGACCTCCTCCTCTTGGCTGAGCACCTGGGCTCTCACAATTGCTTCAGTACTTGTTAAAATCCAGAATTTCCCTATGACCCACAAGGTCCTGCATAATCTGGCCTCTGCCAATGCCTCAGGCCCCCTCCCCGCCCCCCGACACCTCTTCCCCCTTATTCACTAAATTCCAGCTCCCAGGCAATTTTTCTAAGTGCCTTCTGTCGTGGTTTTCTCTGCCCAAAACTATCTGCCACATCCTTGACTTCCCTTCTCCCCCAAACTGGCCAATTCCTATTCATTCTTTGCATTTAATCCTAAATGTCACTTCTTCAGGAAAACCTTCCCTGCCCCTCCCCTTCTCTCAAGATCAGGTTAGGACCTCTTACAATTCATTCCTGTAGTTTTCTGTACTTCTCTTAATTAGTTATCACAATTGTAATTGGTAATGATTTTTATAAAATGTAATGGAAGTTTCTTCTACTAGATGATAAGCTCTATGAAAGCAGGGGTTGGTTTCTCTTCTTTATCAAGGTATGAACAAGATAACATGTCTACCACAGGGTAGATATTTAAGGAAGGAAGAGAGATGAATAACTAAAATCATTGGTATTGGATTGGAAGAACTTCCACCCACATGTACACAGTCATGTGCTGCATAACAACGTTTCAGTCAATGACAGACTGCATATATGACAGTGGTCAGAGCAATAGGCTCTACCATACAGCCTAGGTGTGTAGTGGGCTATACCATCTAGGTTGATGTAAATACATTCTATGATGTTCACACAACGACAAAAATCACCTAATGATGCATTTCTCAGAATACATCCCTGTCATTAAACGATGCATGACTATACATATCTGGAGCTGGTTCATTATATAGAACATTTTAACTGAATCTTTTCCCATTCCAAGACATCTGGAAAACAGCTACATGACAGTACTGACCAGCAGACCTAGCAGTTCTTCCATGCTGAGGAAAGCTATGTAACATAGCAGTCAGACTCAGGAGTTTTGGAACCAGCCAGTGAGGTACAAAATTCTAGCTCTGCCACTTGCCGGTCATGTGACCTTGAGAAATTTTCTCACCCTTTCTGAGCCTGCATTAATTTGTTTATAAAATGAAGCTAAAAATTCCTGTCCCTTTAGAGTTCTCACAAAGATTAAATGAAGTAATGCCTGTGAAGCAGTTAAGACAGTGACCGGCACAAGAGTAAGATTTGAGTGCTGGTATTATCATTACCAAGAAGCATTAGAAGTTGTACGAAATTCAGAAGACATTACCTCATATCTTGCCTTCTCCTTGTTAAAAAAATATACCCCAAACAGACATCTTCAAAAAACAACTAGATGCTCAGAAAGCAATTTGTTTTCCTGTCCAGAGATTGCAACTCCTAGACTAATTACAGAATATATGGCTTTATTTTTCAGAGTACTTTAACAACAGGATTTGAAGTCAGTATACATGTACAGAACTCACAAGAAGAAGGATCTGAAAAATATTCACCTAGTTTTCGAAAATGAGCCGTAAATAAACAGACTAACTCACTCCCATTCACTGAATACTTTAATGGCACCTTCCTCTAGCTGTGTCTCCAAAACAGTAGTGAGACTCAGACCCATTAACAAGGCTGGTGCTAAGGGAGAAGTAGACTAAACCATGATTCATGGGTTTGGGTGCCATTCGTGCGCTTAGCACTGGTGTGGTGACACGGCCTCACTAACAGCAGAGTAGCGGGAACCCTGGAAGTTATGACCCTGGCAGAAATCAGATGTCCATTAATGCCCAAGCTCTGCCACTTACTATGGACAGAACCAGGACTACAGACAAGGTATACAGCCTCTCTAAGAAGTTCTATAAGTAAAATAAAACTAACAATACCTCTCTGTCGAAACTGCTATGAGGATTAAGTGAGATAATGTACATAATCTACAATTTTTTTTTTTGAGATACTATGGATAGAATGCCTAGCAAATAGATCTATTTCATTTTCTTCCCCTAATACCATGCCTTTCAAGGGACAAGAAAGCATTAATGACAGAAATGAGATAAGCTTGTAGAATATAGAAAACACATAAGTATATGGGTGTTGTAATTTATAGCATGTTCCCAACAATACTAATAATATCAATAACAAAAATAATGATGATGACGATCTAATGGGGTACCTGGTGAGCAAAAAAAAATTTTAAGTAGAACTGTCATTTAAAAGTTGCCAGCTATGGGCCAAGCCCATGGCGCACTCGGGAAAGTGCGGCGCTGGGAGCGCAGCAGTGCTCCCACCGCGGGTTCGGATCCTATATAGGGATGGCCGGTGCGCTCACTGGCTGAGTGCAGTGCAGCCGGTCTCAAAAAAAAAAAGTATAAAAGTTGCCAGCTATGGGCCAAGCCCATGGCGCACTCGGGAAAGTGCGGCGCTGGGCGCGCAGCAGTGCTCCCACCGCGGGTTCGGATCCTATATAGGGATGGCCGGTGCGCTCACTGGCTGAGTGCAGTGCAGCCGGTCTCGAAAAAAAAAAAGTATAAAAGTTGCCAGCTACAACTTTTTCTAGCAATCAGAGAGACCTTAAGTGGCTTACCACCAGTAAGTACTAAGTAGTAAGTCAGAATTATGTCTGACCCCCAAATCTTCTAAGCATTACACAATCTATTTTTTATTAAATTTACTTGTTATGAGACAACCTTCAGAAATAAGAAAGACAGGAAAAAGATGGCAGTGGCAAAGAAGGGCTGGAATGTCACTACTGAGATGGGCAGGAGGATGAGGCTTTATAACTCCATTACAAATTTTCACTTGGGGTTCTATTTCCCTAAACTGGGTTACTCAGGCACAACCTACTTCAGACAGCCCTACTTTGTAGTGCCTAAGGGCACGGACTCTGGTTACAGAGACCCAGATTCAAATTATACTGTAACTTTGGGTAAATCAATTAATCTCCTGTGGCTCAGTTTCCTCATCTGGAAAATGCAGATGACAATCAACTTAAGTGTTGTGGTAAATAAATTAGTTAATATATACAAAGCACCTAGAAGAGTGCCCAGTACATAGTAAATGCTACGTATGTTTAGCTATTATTAGTATCAGTTACAAAATATCATTTTAAAATGGCACCAGGTAAGAGGCCCTACACGTTGGGGTTGTCCTCAGGCCAGAGGTGAGATGGCACAACCCAGCAGAGAGCCCAGCTGGGTGGGCTGGGAGGAACTCATCAGCTGCCATATGCACTGAACATGGCTGTGGAAGACAGACTGTGTATTGTGATTTAACAGAAGTTCCTTCAAAGGCATGGTAGTAAAGACCAAGCCCTACCATAATAGATACAGCTATAAAAGAGTTTGTGCACACTTAATACAAAACTAGTTCACACAACAAATTTCTAGCACCAAATATAAACAAAATGTGTATAGTTGCTTGAAATTCACATTAGTCTTAAACCCCTAGAAAGAAAAAAAAATGGATTGCAAAATATGGAATGGGCATTTGTAAATACAAAACTCAGGATATAATCCAGACATAATTAAGAAGATTAATAAAGTAATAAAACAGTGTAAGAATTCTTTTCAAGTAGAGCCATTGAAAGGCATTAGCATGTCAACATTAACAGAAAATGAAACACTCTTTAGGGAGCCACCACAAACAAAGGCTCTGCTGTCCCAGATCCATTTGTTTCTAATTCAGCTATTTACCAACTCTCAAGCTTCCTGTGATGATGAGAATACATCTTTACGATTCTAAAGGTATTACCTTTTCTCTAGAAAAGATAACTATACCAAAAGAAAATTTCACCAAAATACCTCCCCATTTTGTATTTGTAAGCATCATTTTGTTAAAGTAAAGCCAGGCCAGGCTTGAAAATTCTAACAGTAGACATTCGTTATTGTGACATCTGGGTTTGAATGGATTCAGGAAATAATTCAATGAGCTCTCTTCCATGGTGGCTGTAAATACGATGTATCTTACAAGAAAATGATTACTGAAGAAAAGATATCCCTTATATATGACTTCAAATTCAAGGCAAGATTGCTTATTCTCTTTGTAGAATATACCCCACAGTGAACCACAAATTATGTCTTCTATGGGTCTTTTTTACTCTTTGGCTAAGCAGTTTATTGCATGTCTTCCCAGACTACGTAAACTTAAATCATTTGCAAAGATTATATCATCATTGAAATTTAGTACTATCAGATTAAAGTGGAAGATTAAATTTAAAACTGGAAGAATATTGGAGTTCTTCTGGTTCTCTGTGACTCCAGGGGAAAATATGATGTGTATGAAAGAGTAGGTATGTGAATAAATCCTACCTGGTGAAGGCATACTTTGAGAGAGAGTGTGTGTGTGTGTGTGTGTGTGTGTGTGTGTGTGTGTGTGTGTGCAAAGCATACAAGGGCACTTCAAAAAGTTCATGAAAAAATAGAATTAAAAGATAATACAAATCTTTCCATGAACTTTTTGAAAACCCCTCACACATTGAAGTAACACAAAATGCCACATACACCATAGGAGCCAATTATATAAACTTCACCATGAAAAAAAAATTATAAAAGCTACTAATGAAAATATTGCCTGACTGTCCTTTCTTTATTTTTCCCTGCCCATTTTCCAAGCAAAGAAAGAAAAGTGAAATAGCTAAAAGGCGGGTAGCAGAGAAAGAAGAAGCAAGACCTAAATAATATACCACCTGGACAGTCCTGTGACAGAGTTCAACAGATTAACCATGGTTGGTTATCCATGACATACAAACATCTTATGGCAAGTTCCATGTAATTCCTCCATATTCCTGGCAAATGCCCAGAGGAAAAAGGCTGGAGTGAGAACAAGTGAAAATGTCAGATAGAGAGGAATATGTGTAAGAACACTTTGCAAAGTGTTCCCCATCTTCCTTGAAAAGCCCAGAGGCAAAGTGCGTGGGGCCTGGGAAACTGCGAGCTGAAGGTCTCCTCCCGTCACTGCTGATTCCCCCAGAGGAGGTGAGGAAATCCCAAAAGCACCAGCCTGAGAGCAGAGGAAATGCATGCTGCCTAGTGGATCGAAGACAGCAGAGAGGCTGGGGAAATGGCCCAAATGTCAAGTAATTTTTTTTTTTTTTTTACTTGAAACTCTGTTGAGTTGAATTGGCATGTATGCTAGGCCAGACAGAACCAGGCAAAGTCACAATCACAGGTAGACCCCACTTTTAAAAACAGCTATAGTCCCACCTGCTCTCAGCCCCAGATGGCACAACCCCAGCAACCCAGGCGACAGCCCTTTGCTGTGCATGAGGCCTGGCAACAGCTCTGCGGTGACAAGGAACTTGTCTCCAAATCTACTTCAATCCCAAAAGATATTTTGGAAAACACTCAGACTTCTAATTTGATGTGGTAAAAATACTGTTCAAAGGCCACTACAAAAATTCTGAATTCTTCTTTTATCAAAAGCCATTTTAGGGCTGGCCCGGTGGCGCACTGCTACAGTGCGCCGCTTGGGAGCGCAGCGGTGCTCCCACTGAGGGTTCGGATCCCACATACAGACCGGCCGCTCACTGGCTGAGCGAAGTGCGGGAGCAACACCGAGGGTTGTGATCCCGTTGCTGGTCCCAGTCCGGTACGGGCGCGACACTGAGGGTTGCGATCCATTGCCGGTCACGAAAAAAGACAAAAAGGGGAAAAAAAAAAAAAAAAAAGCCATTTTACATTTCAGTAAACAAACAAGAGTCAAATATGGCTTAAGGGCCTAGATATTTTGAGAAAATACCTACTGGCAATTTTCAGAAATTGACCATTTGCCATGCACAGATCAATCTCTTCATCTGAGAGAGAATGAATATAGTAACACATTTGAAGCTGCCTTGCTTAAGAATGAAAATTCCCAACAAAACCCTTGGATTCCAAACCCTTTTATTATAACTATTTCTCCAACAATTTAGCCTCTCTGACATCAGGCACCATAACAGTTCAGGTAACAGGGATATGTAGGTGGTTTTCTTAACTTATTTGATTTTTTAAATTGACAAACAAATGTTTTACCCTTTCTTTTGGTTAACACTCACTACTTTCAGTGCCTAATGTTGCAGAGAAAAAGAGAACTATTTTATTCTGAAGAATCCAAAATAATTACAAAAAATATGAGCTATGACAGTACACAGGTGGCAATCTGACACCCTCGACCATCCTGCATAAATGCAAACTCGAAACTCAACCCTCCCTGCCACCAAAAAAAAAAAAAAAATACATTTCAATAAAAGCATTTCTGAACAGAACCAGGAAAAATCAAATACATAAGTAAAGGGAACAGCATGCAGTGATTCATAATTTCCACTCTCCTTTTCTCTGAAAGTCAACCAAATCCCTGAACTTCAAATCTTTTCAAATCACCAAGGTCAATCACTGCCCAACTCCAGGCTTTCATTGAGACTACTGTGGCTTCCACATGGTCTCCTGTCTCCACTGCCAGCTTCACCCTTCTAAGGCTTAGCTTGGCCCCATCACTCCCCTGCTCAAATGCCTCCAGGGCTCCCTGCTGTGCCCTAGCGGACACTCCTCCTCTCCCACATCTGGCCACACCTTCAGTTGCACATTTATTCCCACTACCCCCCTGCCCACACCCTTGGCTTTAGTCTCACTACTGACTCCCTACTTCTTGCATACACATGACACTTATTTGCCTTTGTGACCATGGCGATATTCTTTTACCATATTCCTGAGTCCAAATCCTAGTCACATTTCAAAACAAGGCAGAGGCCACCAGGTAGAACACCTCAAGTTGCTGCCACCAAACCTACAGACTTCCCTGCATCCACGTCCACACTGTCTCCTTCCGTCTACAGTGGCAGAGGAGGCTTCACCCTGGTTTGTGGGACCTATCCCAATGCATGTCCTTGGGGACCATACCCCATTAATAATCCCCCCTTCTCCTTTATCTGCAACTTCTCTCTCCCCCACAGGCTCTGGCTCATCAATCTACTCTGGCGATCTCTATTAAAACAAAGTTTCCCACAACCCATTCTCAGCATCGTTCTCCCACTACCACTCTCTTTTATCCCCTGTATGGAGTCAAATTGCTTGGCCACTCTCCCTGTCCCCACCTAACTATCTTTCCACATACCCCTCAACCCGCTGCATTCTGACTTTTATTCCACCACTCATTTCGCCTGGCTGGTGAACCCATTCCATTATTTTGTAAAATGTATTGACATCTCCTAGATCCCAGATGATAGATGGCTCATACTTGCGGGGAGGAGTGGGGAGAAATCAGACATGAGCTCTCTGAGTCAGAAGTTCAAACTGATAGCTAAATTCAATCCAGAGACATATATTTTATTTGGCCTCTAACACTTAAAAATACACAAATTATTTGCCAAAAATTCGACAAACTGGAGACTTCACATAAAAATCTGGGGTTTTAGCTTCCATTAAAGAATCTAGAAGTTCTGACAACACTGCTTCTTTCCTAGGAGGCAGTAACCAGCTGGAGCTGAGAAGCAGCTGCTCCTTCAAGAGGGCATGGGCTCCCTGGTCCACCGTGGCCACACCAAACCCTCTTGGTTCATTGCATTGAAGTTTGGTGTTTGAAAACCCTGCCTTACATCAGTGCTGTCCAGTAGAAATACAAATGAGAGCTACGTATGTAATTTTAAATTTTTAGTCACCATAGTTTTAAAAAATTAAAAATGACAGGTGAAATTAATTTTAATATTATATTTAATTTAACCTGATATATGCAAAATATTATTGCAACATGCAATCAATATAAAAGTTTAGTAATGAGAAATTTCATATTCTTTTCTTTGTATTAAGTCTTCAAAATTCAGTGTGCATTTTGAACTTACAGCACATCTCAATTCTAACTAGCCACATTTCCAGAGTTCAATAGCCAAATATGGTTAGTGGCTTCCATACGGGACAACACATCTCTAGATGCTTAATGATTAGTTATAAAAATCAAGTCCTGCAAGTAGACAGTGAGTGAGGGTGAGGGAGAATATTAAGGAGGAAGAAAAAAGCAGGGAAGACTAAGAAAGAGGGTGTTGATATTAAAGGGTAGGCATGGTGAGATGTTTAAAAATAGGCAGGAAGGGAGTGGGAACAGAGACAATGAACCGTGCTCAGTGAAAAATCAGCTCTAGTACTGTGCTGTAGGGGAAGAAACATCCTTTAAGCACATGCAGTTCACCAGCAGTGAAGATTTTATGGAGGAAGTCTTTGGTGTTTTATAACTAGGATCAGTATTAGACAGGAGGTGGCTATGAATATCAACTGGCCAAATTTCTGAACTACACTCACATACTTGGTACTTAGGCAGGAAAATGGACCAGGCTGGTGAAGACGGAATTTTTGGTCAAGATTCGGCTTTTAATCTGAGTCAGGGCCGGAAGAAAAGAGAAGAAAGGAGGCATTTCCCAAAGGATGGTATGGGATGCAGGAGAAGAGTGTTAAGTACAAAACACAGGTCAAAAAGATGGGTTGGGGAGAAGTGGCAGTGAAGCAAGGAGGAAAGTGTTTTGAGCTAAGGTCCAAGCAGAATTCAAGAGTCAAAGGCACAACTGAGTCAGGATGTCAGCAGCTGTCAAGAATCCAGATGTGTAGCTGCAATGTCAGAGGCCAGACAGGGACACGTGAGTGCAAAAGAAGGATACCCTGAGTCAGAGACCAGCACCGTGAAATACATCCCTGAGCCAGAGACCTCAGAAACAGGACTGTCCTTCATCTTCCTTGGGAGCACAATATGGAAGCTACTTAGTAGGTGTCACATTCTTCCTTCATGCCTGAAGACAAGAACCAGAATCAAAGTCTAGGTTAGGAAAAGCCCAGCCACAGCTGAGGGAGGAAGGGAATGTCAAATATATCTGCCAGGCTTAAAAGGACTTAGAATCAAGAAGGCAAGAACATCATTATGCAACCATAAAGCAATGTTGAAGGTTTTCCAGAGACCTTATCTCTGAACAGCTCTCGCCCATACACTCATCTCTTCATTCATTCAGCAACCATTTATTGATTAGTCTTCTCCTGAATTGTTTTATGATGCCAATTCAATAGGTCAAGTGTACTAAGTCTTGCCAAATTCCACTCTAGTAGAGCTGGCAAAGCAAGTGAGTAGCTCAGGCTTCAGTAATATCGGTTCAGCTTGCTAACACGAAAGGAGCCTCTCTAAATAAAACACGTGCGATTAGGAGGGTGCAGTGATCCTAAAATGCCCAGACGTACACTTGTCTAGTGTTATAATTTTCCAGATAGCTTAGAGACCAAGAGAATGAGAAATAAGGCTCGTATAAAATATTTCAAGAGACTTCATAGGAAAATTGTTCCCTCAAGAAGATAGTAGACACACAGGTCAAAAAGATGGGTTGGGGAGAAGTGGCAGTGAAGCAAGGAGGAAAGTGTTTTGAGCTAAGGTCCAAGCAGAATTCAAGAGTCAAAGGCACAACTGAGTCAGGATGTCAGCAGCTGTCAAGAATCCAGATGTGTAGCTGCAATGTCAGAGGCCAGACAGGGACACGTGAGTGCAAAAGAAGGATACCCTGAGTCAGAGACCAGCACCGTGAAATACATCCCTGAGCCAGAGACCTCAGAAACAGGACTGTCCTTCATCTTCCTTGGGAGCACAATATGGAAGCTACTTAGTAGGTGTCACATTCTTCCTTCATGCCTGAAGACAAGAACCAGAATCAAAGTCTAGGTTAGGAAAAGCCCAGCCACAGCTGAGGGAGGAAGGGAATGTCAAATATATCTGCCAGGCTTAAAAGGACTTAGAATCAAGAAGGCAAGAACATCATTATGCAACCATAAAGCAATGTTGAAGGTTTTCCAGAGACCTTATCTCTGAACAGCTCTCGCCCATACACTCATCTCTTCATTCATTCAGCAACCATTTATTGATTAGTCTTCTCCTGAATTGTTTTATGATGCCAATTCAATAGGTCAAGTGTACTAAGTCTTGCCAAATTCCACTCTAGTAGAGCTGGCAAAGCAAGTGAGTAGCTCAGGCTTCAGTAATATCGGTTCAGCTTGCTAACACGAAAGGAGCCTCTCTAAATAAAACACGTGCGATTAGGAGGGTGCAGTGATCCTAAAATGCCCAGACGTACACTTGTCTAGTGTTATAATTTTCCAGATAGCTTAGAGACCAAGAGAATGAGAAATAAGGCTCGTATAAAATATTTCAAGAGACTTCATAGGAAAATTGTTCCCTCAAGAAGATAGCAGACAGGACTTTTAAATCTCATAGTATTGAAAATACAGTTTTTCATGTTGTTTTCATTCAGACTAATGTTAAATGCAAATAGTTGGAGACGTTAGGGAAATTATGACCTGATATTCTCCTGGGGGAAAAAAAAGTTTCTAATGATAAGAAACTGTTACACATTAAAGGGAAAAATACATTTGGATAAAATCTTGACTTGTCAGGGGATAGTAATCATTTCCCACACTTGACACAGTAAGAGCAATGCAACGTGAGTTAGAAGAAAAGGTTGATGGTGACAAGGAAATTAAAATGGCACATAAAGTTAATGGTGTAAAAAAAAAATAGATGGTATTTTCAATAGTGCTGACAAATCAAAATTCACAAAGACAGTAAAGATTATTTGCAAAGGGAATAAATAACTTGAGAAAAGGATGTTTCACCTTTGGTTTGATAACTAATTTTACAGAAAGGTAAAATGTCATAAATAGGTACAGTGAATACTCTAATTTTTTGAAAACAAGCAAGCTTTTATAAAGCAAGTTTTAGAATAATATCTACTTCATTCATATTAAACCAAAAAAGTCAGTATTCAAATTCTGACCCTCAGTTAACAGGAAACGGTTTTATTTAGAATGCTTGGTTTATTGAGACAGGCAAATATGTAATTTTTAGTAAGTTTTCTAGCAGCAAATAAAAAAAGTCAAAGCAAAGAGTTTCCAATTTCAAAAAATTAATTTTTCTTATCTAAAACAGATGTCTGCTATAATGTTATAAATAGGTATGGATCAAGAAAAAAATATACGAACCTAATTTTTGAATTTGAAGATTTCATCAATGCATACAAAGTTATCTAGACATATTATTCACTCTTCATTAATCTAGGGTTGGAAAATGTTTTAATAATCATTATAAGCAAAGGAACCACATTATATATTTCCTTGAAGTAACAAAGATACATTATTAATCTTTATTTTGTGAAATCATCCATTATTTCCAAACAACAGGGTAAAAGAAAGGGGGCGGGGGAATATTTGTCCTGTTTTTTATGACTAATCCTATTTTCTCCCTCAAAGTACATTCTTCCATGATGATGCACACATACTTTCTAAACATAATGTAAGATTTTTGTCATTACTATGTGAAGTTGTGATGTCACTGGCACAAGCTTTGTTAATCCTGGGCTACTTTTTCCACTACTGCAAGTGAAATAATTTATATCTTAAATGAAAAGGACTGGCAAAGCTCCCTGCTAATTTTCTTCAACCACCCACTTATTTGTAATCGTGGCCATCACAAAAATTTCAATACACTGTCCAATAATAATAACAACACCAACAGTATTGCTAATGCTTACTGAGCACTTGCTGTTTCAAGCCAATGTCTCACAACATCTACACGATAATGCTTCCATATATACAAGACTCCCAGCTCTACTCAAATCTGCCAGATACACACAACAATTAAAAGTTAAAAGGAAATGTTCCACTCCAAAGTAAACCTATCACTCTGTTTACTCCCTTTCTTTGGAATAAACTGATGATCCCTGTATTTTTTAAGAATGCTATCACACTAACTCCACTTTGAAATGTCCTAACGTCTGCTCCAAAATGTCCTAACATCTCATTCACCCTTTCTCACTTTGAATTTACAAAGAGTAATTTCTAAAACTAGACTGGTATAAAGTTATTAACATTCCTTTTAGGGGCTTGATTTTGAGATTATTCGATTTTTTTAGTGCTTTTAGTCCTTTAGATTATGAATTGTGTTTTTAAAACTGTACCTATCTTAAGACTAAGTTGTGTTCTTTGTAATATTATTAAAAACACCTGAAAAATATCAAAAACTAACCCAAATCACATTTTTAAGTTATTTTGAAAATGCAGGCTTTTTTTAAATAGTCTGATCATTAATGAAGCAAGATGTACTTCATGTATAGACTTAATCATAGAAAATGTTTCCAGTATTTGTAGGGGCTTAGAAATGTGTTTTAGGAATTACATCAAAATGAACGGATATTCTTCTTGCTGTGTTTCAAAACATTTCTTTCATACACTGAATAATTTACCCACTTCTTTTCAAAAATATTTCTTCTCCTCTGTGAAAGCAATTTTAACAAAATTTATTTAAAAGAGAAAAAACAATAAAAATTTAACATTCATAAACACTACATACTTTTTGTTAAAACACTAAAAAATGCAGCATATTTATTCTTCACTTTTTGTCTTAAAAATACTAACTTTCTGATTCCAGCAAAATGTAATTTTAGTAACTCATCAAGACGGAATACATAAAATTGGCATATTTTTTATATGCACACAAATTGAGAAAGCATCTTTCCCAACTGTGTTGCAGAAAATGAAATGCATCTGGTATGACAATATGGCTCAATGCATGAACTAGAATCAGTGGGAAGAAACAGATTTCTTTTTTTATTTTTTCTTATTCTCAAAACAGAACACTTTAAATAATGCACATGTCCAACAACAAGGCATTATTAAGTCTGTTAGTGAGTGTTTCAAAGGTACATTTGGCTAAAGAAAACATAATAACGAGAGGGCTGGCAGGGGCATGGGAGGCGGTGGGGCTTGTTCACTTTTAATTATGGACATCAGTGACTTCCAAATGTCTTTCCCCAGCAGTCCAAACTGATTTTTTGCTTTTGTTTAACATCTCCACCTAATGTCAGAGACTGTGCACATATGTTGTTGGGGCCTCATGCTGGGCTGGGGGTGTGGAGAGGACAGGAGTGTGTTGGAGAATACGGCTGATCCCAGGATCAAGCAGAAAATTAGAGAAAAAATAAATAATTTGCCTACTTTTGCAACAAATTTTCTTTCTGCCTTCAAAGAAAGTTCTTTTTATCTAGGCAATCTGAAGATGTATTAAGTGCTTTTATTTGTCTTTTCTTTCATGCATACACCAGCTGTGCTTGTGAACTATGAATAAAACTGAAATCTGCATGTGCTACCAGCTCCCTCCCCTCACCCAGGTATCTTCAGCGTTGAGGTGCTAGAGAGCAAGTAAAGGTCTGTGAGACAGGCAGGAAGCTTGGAAGGGCTCTGCAGAGCTAAGCCTATTCCTGGGCAGCTTAAGGAATACTCTGCCAGCCCCAGGTTCCAATTCCATTCTTTCTCTTCTGCTTTTAAAGGTGAGCTGAGCTCCTTTAAATTGGACAGAGAGGTATTTAAAGGACTGAAGA
>NW_007729694.1:0-2182 GCF_000696425.1 Galeopterus variegatus
GATTTGGGGCCCTCACACACTTGTTCTTCTTTTCCCAATGGTTACTGTGTGTTGCAACATAATTACCTGCTTATTGCTTACCCTTTCCATAAGAAAATAAGTTCTTTAAGAACAAGGACTATGGGTAATTAATAAACATTTCCCAGGAAATATTGTTCTCAGGAAATAAAAGGCACTTAGCAAATGTGTGGTGAATGAGTGAATGAATGCTTCCCAAATTCATCAGGCTGTGGAAGTCAGCAACTGGACCTGACCGTGTCTTGCATGAAAGCTAAAGAATGGTACTTGTGCAACAAGTTATTAGTTTAAGTGAAAGTGAAAGACAGGCATAGAGAAGAAATGGAAAGAGGAAGAAATTCAGGCCAAGTAACATAAATGTTACCTTTTGGGAAACAAGATCAGAGAGTAAGAATTAGAAACGGAGTTGCTCATTTTGAGCACAGGCATTCTACAGCATTTAAGGCAAAAGGTTCAAGAAATAACTGCAGTTTGATTTGCAGATGAAAGACAAACTCATGTTCAAATGGTATGATAATCACATTCCAGATTTCACATATATTCTCTCATGTCAAGTTGTCTAAAATTACTTATGCTGATTCTTAAAGAAATATTCTTAGCCGAAGAGAAGGGCTCAGAGCTCAGTTTTAGAGATAGGATGGAATTCAGGGGTCACCATGCTGCTATACATTCTGATAGTGAAATCGTTGTTGATCATATTTCATAGAATTCTAGATATATGGCTAGTTACAAATCTGACACCTCTAAGCTTCAGAAGTTTTGTGACTCTAGCAAGATGACCTGATATGTTGGTGAAAAGACAAATTTAGAACCTATATCTCCTGTCTCTTGGCACCAAAGCTCTTCCTGCTATAGCCCACTGCACCTCAGTGGAACACACAAGCACCATGATTCACATGGTGTGAAGCACACTGAGTCATGTTATATGCTAAACACACACACCCAGTAAACATGCCTGAGAATTCTACCACTACCATAATTGGTCCCTGAGAGCAAGGGCTTTCAGAAAGCATGATAGTAAGTCTTGGAGATTAAAAAAAAAAAAAAAAAAAAAAGAGCCAGTAGACATGATAGACATTGGTTATCTGTTTCTGAAACTTTCCACCAGGTCCCAAAGGTGGGGCAGACATAACTATTTGGAATTAACTTGTTTAGTGGAATGCCTACTAATGCTTATATTCAAATTGGATCAAAACTACACCGATCGTAAATTCCACGAGAGGGCTTTATTTATATCAATTATCTCCACATCATCTGGCACTGTTGGTGCTTTGAAACGGAAGGAAGGAAGGGAAGGATGGAAGAAAGGAAGGGAAGGAAGGGAAGGAAGGTAAGAAGGGAGGGAAGGGAGAGAGAGAAGGAAAGAGGGAAAGAGCAAAAGAGGGAGAGAGGGAGACAGGGAGGGAGAGGTATAAACTATAGGCTTGTTCCTTATGTGAAATTTCAAATACTCTTGCCTTTAAAAAGATGGTAAAATAAATGCTTTATCTGTAACTTTAAGATAGAGCTCTTTCCTTTTTGATCATGGAGAAATGTATAAAACCCACATTTGAGGGAGGAATGTGTCAATTACGTTATATCACCAAGTACGCACATCTGCCTGAGGTAAAAGACACATGAGGAAAAAATTACTTGATCTGGTTTGTTCTCACTTATGCTCTGTTCTTCACTTTGGTGTGATCTATGGATTAACATTTTGCAGGATGAAAATGAATTCAGCTAAAGATAAGCAAACTTTCTCACATCAGAATGCCTCCTTTCCATAAAATATGTAAAACTCATCAGAGCAACCTCAACAGGCTTTCTTAGAGGACCAAATGGAAAGGTCATAGAGGAAGAAAAATTATAAGACTTCAAAGAGCACAGGTGAAATTCCAAGTAGGAAACTGTCTGCTCTCTATCTTGGGTCCCTGTGTCTAAGCTCTGACAACAAACACATGGAAATACCCGTTGAGGTTACATCCTTATTTTCGGTTGCAATTAGTGTCAGGGAAATCAGTGGCTTTTCCGAAATATGCACTCATATATTTCCTTTCACTTTTATCACCCTTGGATTGAATTCACCTTGCTCATTCACGTATGTGACAATTTGCTAACTTTTTGGGGGGGATGATTCAAATGTCCAGGATTATTTACTCTTAAGAAAATAAACACTTAAAATTTA
>NW_007729694.1:2906-11272 GCF_000696425.1 Galeopterus variegatus
GCGCGCGCACACACACACACACACAGAATTGAGCTGAAGAGACGTCAACACCCCTCAGAGGTTACAGGTTAGTTCACCGGTTAAAGAAGAATGCGCTGAGTTGAAACTGATCTTTACATAGGTAAATATGCATTTCCACAAGAGACCACTCAATCATCCTCCAATTGCTGTTGCTGGGGGCAGGGGTGTAGGGGAAAGAGGTCTACATTTTCCAGAAGAAAAAGAATTCCTAATAAAGACCATCTGTAACTTGGCCTTCCATGCTATCAATTAGAAATACTTAAAAGACATTCCCTTTCATAAATAAATTTCTGGAACTTACAGAAAAGGGGTAAAATTTCAGTAACAAATAAACCTTTGATGAACTCCCGACATACCAGAATAACAAAGAAGAAAAGAGGCCCAGCACTATCTTAAAGGAAATCATAGAAAGATCTAGTAGCCGCTCTTGTTAATGCAGGAGGTGCAGTGACGGGATAGAGAAAGACATTTGATCTTCAGAGTGGATGGAAAATATTCTAAGGCTAGAGCTGTCAAGCATTTTGGCTGCAGATTCTTTTCCTCAAAGAACTTCATAATCAGAAAGCTGATTTGATAAGCAAAGGAGGAATTTCTCTGATGGAATTGAGTGTGGCCCTAAACTTGGTTTCTGGCTCCCACACTAGGAAGAAGTCTAGGGTCATCAGAAACCCAGTTTGAAAATTTATGGTCGGTAATATGACCCACAAATGTAACTTTTAATTTTTTATTAGGCACATTAAAAAAGTAAAAGGAAACAAGTGAAGTTAAATGTAATATTTAACCCAATATATCTAAAATGCTATAATTTCAACATATAATCAATAGAAAATTTTTTGAGGTATTTTATTTACTTTTTTCATACTAACTTGGAGGCTGAGAGAGGGCCCACAGAAAATATTATCTTTCATATTACAATGATATTAACACATGTTTTTCTGAGAATAGAAAAGACAGGTGGAGAAGGCCTGCGGGAACATAACAATCTCTACCCTAGCCCAGAAGAGGCTACTAGGAAAGCTCCTGACCTAGGTTTTTAGGAAAACTCCTATTGCCTACTCATGGGTTTAAGAGCCCAGGAATAATAAGACCTGATCTGTCAACTACGATGTGTATATGTGTGTGTGTGTGTTTGTGTTTTTAAAATATATCTGCATGTGTGCTTATAGGTACATGAATGTGTGACTATCTTAGTATGGACATATGTCCCTATCTGTATGCATGTGTCTGTGAATATGTATGCATATCTGCTTGCATGTATATAAATGTGTGTGTGCACATGTCTTTATATGTGGAGTGGGGGTGGCAGGGGCTACATTCTTTGCTAACACTAAAGCAATATCAGAGATTGTGAGCTTATCACTCCCCACCTTTCTCCCTCCTGTTTCTTTTCCATAGAGGGAGAGAGAGAGAGAAATACTCAAATACCATTTGAGAGAAGTCACTGGCTTTGGTCTAGGTTTGTTTACGAATGGCCCTGTATAAAACTATGTCTGTTTTGGGAAAAAAGGACAAAGGAACCCAAATATAGCTTAGGAATTAACACCCAACTCTGCCCTTCTTCCCTCCTTCCCCTTCTTCAACCTTTTCTGCTCAAGGCCATTTGGGGAGTAAAACTCAAATGTTTAGAAATTCCAGTTTCAAGAACTGTCCCACCTCTAACACCACATCCCTGTGGGTCACATAGTCTTATTTTAAAACAAACATCTTGACTGACTGCCTGCCATAAATTGAAATCATAGTCCTATAAATGAAAAGTAAAGGGCTATCATGTAGCCCCAATAAAAATGCCTTCTGAAACTTTCCTCCCAGCAAACCAATGAAAATAAGGCCAACACACGGGCTAGGCTTCTTTGGAGCTACAGATTCAAATCCATTGCTGCTTCCAGCCTGTGTCCTGTTCTCCTCTGGGTTAACCACAGGAAGAAGACTTGATTAAATGATGCTGAGCCAGGCTCCCTGGGAGCTAGCTGTTCTCGAAAGCCAAGGCTACCAAGAGTCAGACACCCTAGACTAATGCTAGTATTTTTATAAAGTCTTTATATCTTAAAGATTTTTATACACATTTCCTAAGTCTCTTGAGGATGTGAACTCTAATGAGAAGTGCCTTTAGTTCCTTCTCAAAATTTCAGCCCACTACCTGTTGCTTCTTAACATCTGAAAGTCTGTTCAACTCTGTCATTACTCTCACTCTCAGAGTCATAACCCAGAGGGACAAAGATGAACCAAGGTCAGAGTTTCCTTCCAAAAATTCTTCATGGTATGTGATAAAATAATATATTACATTTTATTTCAAAGTCATCCACTGTCTGAGCTGAGAAAACAGCCTGATGGCATGTGATCATGTCTTACCTATGTTTCATATGTGCTAATTCTGGTTTAGGAATGGGTTAACACAACTCAAACACTGTTTTTTTCCCTTGGATGGTGAGCCACTTCACTCATTCAATAAATATGCCTTAAGCATTTTATAGGTAAAAGGTATACAGAAAGTAAAATAATTTTAAATTGTAGTCTTTGCTCTGTATAAGACATAGACACATGAAAAATAACTAATGATATAAGGTAGTCTGTGACAAGTTACTATATCTTAAGTTCTCTGAGGGTAGGACCATGCCTCATTCATCACTGTACCCACTACCTGTGCATACTGGGTGCTCAACAAATATTTATCAAATGAATGAATGGCATGCCAGAGAAGGGGCACGGGAAATGAAAAATAGAGGAGCTTTGCCAATAGGGTTATTTAGCGAAGATTAAATATCCTATAGGAGGTGGGACTGTAGGATTTTGATTGCTAGTAGAAATATATGGAGGAAAAGATCTGAGAAAAGATATTCTATTTCATAGTCTCTGTGCCACTTCATATTCTTAATATCTGATAAATCTTTAGAGCCCATTTAATCCAAACAAACAAAAACACAACATACTAGCCTTTCAGAAGACATATGGTACATTCCCTTCAAGAACTGGATATTATGTAACTTTCAATTGCAGAAAAGAGACAGTTTGTGTCAAATATAGGAAAGCGTTCTAAAAAACTAGCTCGGCATTGATCGTAGATGTATTATTATTTTTAATTAAAAAAAGAGAGGGCTACAATTTTTAAAAGCATGGTAATATTTAAAAAGCACAATGCCCTTAGAAGGTTTTAAATCATGACATTTCTAACACTAGTTTCAAAATAATGAATAAATTTAATTTTTGAATATTTACAATTACTTCAATATCACTATTTTTGTTGTTGCCCACATAAGAAATTTTCTAATAATCATTTTCCTGCTCTGATAATTTCACACCATATTCATTTCTAAAACCATTAAGTTGCTTATTATCTGCAAGAAAAATCAGTGATGGTTACACAAGGTAGTTAAAAAAATGAATCAAGGTCTAATACAACTGAAAATTACAAATTGTAGTAGTTATTACCATAACATTAGCAGCATCTAAAGCTCACAAGGTTTAGGTGACAATAAGAGATAATGATATAATGTCAACCTCATAAAAATGCAATAAAGAGAAAAGCAGGGCAAGAGCAATGAAAGATGATAAAATGGGTTTCTCTTCCACTCTTCTTATAGTATATGCTTTGGAAATATTGGAGTTTTGACAACTTATAACATTCCATGAATCATCCTATATATTTTTTTTAATTTCTAATTTTGTGGTATAATTGCTACAATAGAAACAATCTTTTCTCGTTATAATAGTGTTTTCTTTAACCTAATGAAGAAGGTGTGAGAGTGTTTGATCCCTACCCGTAAAGCTTTCAGGAAAGAGTCAAAGCTAGACCACTGAGCTAAATAAGCTTCTCAACAGAAAAAATGGACTCTGAAATGATTGACTTTGTGATTCTGAGTTATGCCTTCATTTGACTTTTATTGATCACATAATAGTAATAATAATAAGAAAAAGAACAGCTAATATGAATACTTTACTATGTATCAGTCACTGAATTTAGCACTTGACATACGCTGTATCATTTCATTCTTACCATAATCCTATCAGGTAGAGCTTACTTCTCTCTCTCTCTCTCTCTCTATCCCCCCCAAGGTAACTGTCCAGTTACGTAGCTTCAAGTTGCCCAAGCTTGTCCAGCTACCTAAGAGCCAAGCATTACAAAGAGGAAGGAGTATAGAGCCAGACTACTAGAGTCAAATCCCAGCAATTCTGCCCATTTAGAATCTTATGTGCCCATGGTCAAGTCATCCTTTCTATGTCTCAGTTTCTAAATCTGTAAAATGGGTATAACAACAGCGGCTACTTCATAGGGTCCTTGTAAGGATTAAATGAATTAGCAAATGTAAAGAACTCAGAATAGTATCAGTATCTATAAAGCAGTAAGCACTATAATATAAAGGGGTTAAGCTATTATTACTTCCTCTACAATGTACCAGGGACTGGCACAATCTTAGGTAGCATTAGGAGGAGGGGTGTCCCCATTTGCCATAAGAATGGGAAGCTAAAATTTCTAGCCATAATTTTATAAAAATGGGGCAGTGGAGTATAGGTACAAATTATAGGCTGAATAATCAAGGTTTTAGAGAGAAATGGGCAAAATCAGAGCAGTGCTAAAGCTTTCCATCAGCTTAAACACAGGATGGCAAGGTAAGAAAATAGCGGCCATGTATACGCTGAAGATCTTTAAAGAAAATTTCCATACTCTCCGTGAGAAGACACACAGAGACAGAGCTGGATGTTCTAAAGATCAGACTAAGATATGAAAAGTTAATGATGGTACATTAGAGAATTATTTGGTATCAGAAGTAGAGAATGTTTTAGCAAAAAAAAAATTTTTTTTTAAAGCACTGAAGAGAACACCTAGGGCTTGAGGGTTTTCAGCTACTACTAGAAGCATTTGTCTTCTCTGATTAATATTGATTTTTATTCTGTGTTGCTACATGATAGTTATCTTGTTAAGTATTTACTACTGTACAAGAATGTACTAATTATTTCCCCTAATGAAGAAACCATTTCCAAACCATGTGGATGCTACGGTAAATATTCTCGGCATTAGGGTTTCCAATATTCTTCTCCACAGATTTGGCCAGAGACTTTAGGGAATTATCAAAACACAAAAGAAAATATTACATCATTTAATTAAAACAAACCTCAGCCTACTAGAATTGTTTGTAATTTTTTTCAATTTTCTTCAGTAAAATAATAACCTTTCTTTTACTTTAAAATCGAATAAAAAGTAGTCATAAAAGTAATAACTGTTAAAAAAAACTCCTTCATTGTAGGTTTTAGAGATAATGCTTTTACGCTGATAGCCCAATTTGGTCATCTCTTTCTTTCACTTCTGAGGCAATGATGCCCTAAGAAGATTAACCCCATCTCTGGGGTTGGAGCCAATTCTTTCAATGGATGCCAAAAGTTCACCAAAACAATTCAATTGTCAAATTGTATGTCTAATGGAATATGACTTTTGTTTAGATTATGCAGTTGAGAAAGTTGTGGCTAAGTACATTGGCAGAATATGAAGTGTCATTAAGACATGGTGTCACTGCTTCCTGCTTTGCTACACAAAATGCATCCATCTTTGCAAAGCATTCTCCTATCTCCAGCATACAGTTTTTAATAGTAATTTTCAAATAGGAGTTATAATAAAGGCCAAATCCGTTTTGTTACAGCAGCAGGAAATAACACCAGTTATTCTGGAAGAGCTGGTAAGCTACATGCCAAATCAGTTTTCACCACCTACCAGGAATGACATACATCACATGCAAATCAACAAATTACAGTCTTCGCAGATCCTATTCCCTCAGATTCAAAGCTTCATAAAATAGTACATGATTTTCATATTAAGATACACAAACAATGAAGTCTAAGATGATATTATGTATTTGTGTTTACTTTCCCTCATAATTATAGGTAAATTGAAATAATGGACTCTATGAAATTCAACAACCTTCTCTGTAGTCAGATACCTCTGAAGTGGGACTAGTAAAATTTCTTGTCTTAATACAAGATGTCTAACTATTTAAAATAGTGGGATGATATTAGTAACCTATATTGCTAGCACTGAGTGAGAACAGAGTTGTCAGCAAGACTTCCCAAGGAGGTGATCCTCGAACCTAGCACTGAAGTATGACTAAGAATTGGCCAGATGAATAGTGTAGGTGAAAGAGGGGGAAAGGGCATTTTACTCACAGGGAACAGGATAACCCCAAGGCACTGACTGGCTTAATGCTCACATGGTGCAATCTGATAATTGCATGACTTATCTATGGCTGCATGAAAGAATGAAGGTGTGGCATTTTTTGACACCTCAAAAATTTAAATACTTCTAGACACTGTAAAGCTACTGCAAGAATTCTGGCAGGAGATAAGACATATTTGTGAAGATCAAATGAGCAGCACTATAATAGGTAGGTTGGAAGAGAAAGTAAAGACTACTCAAAGGCCACTGCTTTAATTTGGGGAGTAATGAGGAAAATCTGTACTAAGATAGTATCGTGAAGGTGGAGAAAAAAAAATTTAGCTTCTTAGAAAGTAGAATTTGTGGAACTTGGTAATAATGGGTTGGTTTTGAGGGGTGAGGGAAAAGAATGCATCACCTTCTTGACTTCCAGGATAGCCTTAGTAAGGGTAGACAAAGTTAATTCTACAATGTACAGGTTGAGTTTGGGGTACCTTTGTAGCATTTGGGAAAATTTTTTAGTAAGTGTTGTATATATGGGTGGAGTCTGGTTTAAGCTGGCATTGCTGAGAGGAAGAGGGAGAAAGGTGATGGAGAAGAGTAAAGGGTGAGGGGGAAGGGTGGGAAGAGAGGTCTGGGAATTGAGATCCAGGGAATGCCAATTTTCAATAAGAGGATAGGATGAGGAGCTAGAAGCAGCAGCCAGAAAGCTAACGGGAATACCTTGAGAGAACAATATCACAGAGTATGACAGCTGGAACTGTATCAAGAAGAAGGAAGTAATCTAGATGGAAATGAAACAATTTTTAACATTACTAATTTTAAAGGGAAAGTTGATACATTAACTTGCAACTCTACTTATATCTCTAATTGCCTGCCCTTTCCACAAAGGAAATTACTGTTACTTTCTTGAGCAGTAATTTGTATCAAATAGGACATCCTTGTTTTTTGAAGAAGTGTCAGGTTTTTTAATTTTAATAAAAGGGACCATTGCTTAACAAGGTTAAGCATAAATTATTTGTGTATAATACCAAAATTAGATGGGTAAACTTTATCTATATATTTTATTTTATCATAATCACTTTTTATTTTAAGCACATTCATGTTAAGGATTTTAAAAGTGTAAAATTGATAAATTAACAGAAGAATTTATTTTCTAGATTCTCAAGTCCTAACCTAAATCTTTCTCAGTTTGCAGCATAGTGTGTGATGTAGCAATACCTAATGGCCAGGCCTAATAGTACAGCCTAGCTCTATCAGGCACTGTAAAGACCCTGACAAAAAGAGAAAATGTGTTGTAGTCCTGGGGTTATGAAACTCAAGGAGTTACCTAAACATACCTATAATTTCCTTGGTCTGAGTTGTGATAGCAGAAAGGAAATCTCAGCATTAAGGAGGTCCTTAAAAGCACAGGTAAACAAAAACATAGAGAACCTCTGCTGAAAAGAAACATAATTCTTACGTTGATGAGGGCTATGGTTTGCACTTGATGGAACCTATTTAGAGAGTACTGCAAAGAAGACAATCTTTAATAGACAGCCTTCTGTGATGAACAGTGTCCTTCCCATGACTCTGCATCTATCTCCAAACAAGGGTTTGACCTAAGGAGGAGGTCTCTGAGACATAAAAAGTGTTGAGATGGACACTATGGTTCATTATTTCTTCCAGAAGTTTATATGCCTATCCCAGTGACAGAGATTGTATCTTGCAGGGTTAAATGCTGAATACACTAACGGGAGGAGTCATAGAGTCAAAACAAGAACTTCAGCCACTTGTCAGGCAGAGAATATAGACGGCCCTGCAGAGGCTGGGTTGCACTATGAAATGGTCCTTACCTTCTTTTCTGTCACAGAACCCTTTGAGAATTAGAAGAAAATCATGGATTCTGTCTCCACAAAAATGTACATACTCATTGACAGCTAAAATTTTGTACACAGTTTTTAGATAGACCCACAATTGTGCCTTAGAAGTTTAACTCTCGGGCCGGCCCGGTGGCGCACTGCTACAGTGCGCCGCTTGGGAGCGCGGCGGCGCTCCCGCCGAGGGTTTGGATCCCACATACAGACCGGTTCCCGCTCACTGGCTGGGTGAGGGGTGGGCGCAGCACCGAGGGTTGCGATCCCGTTGCCGGTCCCAGTCCGGTACGGGTGTGACACTGAGGGTTGTGGTCCGTTGCCGGACACGAAAAAAGACAAAAAAAGGGAAA
>NW_007729694.1:12315-18164 GCF_000696425.1 Galeopterus variegatus
ACCGAGGGTTGCGATCCCGTTGCCGGTCCCAGTCCGGTACAGGTGTGACACTGAGGGTTGTGGTCCGTTGCCGGACACGAAAAAAGACAAAAAAAGGGGNCCGAGGGTTGCGATCCCGTTGCCGGTCCCAGTCCGGTACGGGTGTGACACTGAGGGTTGTGGTCCGTTGCCGGACACGAAAAAAGACAAAAAAAGGGAAAAAAAAAAAAGAAGTTTAACTCTCATAAATCTATGTCATTTTATGTGAACTTTCTGAGTGAATGGAAAAATAAGGTTTGATTTTTAGAAATTGTCTTTACCATTAAACTTGATAGAATATCGTTAACTATAGGGTAAGGAATAACAACATATGGACATTCTCCCAATCCTTATAGTGCTATCTACCAGTTTAATTTTAATGAAGTTAAAAAGATATGTTAATAATGCTATAACAACACACATACACATCTATGGGCTAAAAGTTTTGAAGTGCTTCATAAAGCTGTATTACCTTTTACGTGGAGGATATTTCTGGCATAAACATTCAAAGACATATTCAACTTTCAACAGAGTAGATTTCAGCAACACTAATTAAATTATGACATGCAGAAAGAAGAAAAGGACTCTGTGGAGTGTTTCCGTTATTTCATACTTTTTTGTCTTACCCAGAATCAAGCTATCTTCAGTTAATATGGGCAAATTCAGCAATGTATGTGCATAAGAGTGTTATCATCACATTTATATAATTTAAGGATGATCCTAGGATAAGAAACACACTTGCATACTGCTGCTTTATTTTTTGTAAAAGCTGAAGTGAATGTTCAGGGAATTGGGGATTTACTTATTTGCGTACTGATCCTTAACAGATGTGTATCCCCACACCCTCTGCCAGTTATATCTACCCTACATCATCACGCTCCCTCTTCTCTCTCAAGACACAAGAGCTTGACGCAGAGTGGTTTCTCTAATATAAAGCACCCTGAATACCTAACAAATGTGATTAAAAAGACTGGCAGAGTATACTTTATTTCTCCAGATCTCTCTTCTTGATTAGGCAAATTATAATTTCTTGGGTGAACTTAATTCCACTAAAAGTATCATAATACGTTTATCCTTGCACATTTTTGTTTTAAGATGTGTTTTTAAAAGGACAGGTACTTGTAAGAAAAGCTCTAAGGTGGTCAAAAGACTGGTATGACTTTCTCAGCCCTTCCTCCAGTCTCACCAATAAATCATTTGTAGCAAAATGGAAAGGATAATAAGTAAGTGAAAAAGATAGCATTAGATTTCTAAGGATCCTTCTGCAGCACATTTTTAATAAGAACGACTGGGACATTTGCCCATTCACCGTCTCATTCAAACACCTTGTACTAAATTAAATGGTTAATAAGGTCTCATCACAAGGACGAGCTATTTGCACCTATCTGCAGAGGTCTTACTTTTGAAGTTTCATTAACTGTCAAAGAAGTACACCTTAGTCTTGGAAAGGTACTCATTTACCAGAAGTCAACACTGACTTCATTTAGGTTTTTAGATTAGACAGTGATAAGATAGCCCCACAAAAAGTAAAAGAATAACACATACTGATTTTCTTGACTCGTAATCATATTTGAATCACCACATTCCTTGTTTTGTAATTTCTAATTTTGCTAATTTGAGATTGAATTGAGGCTGTTTACTTTACTTTTCTCAAATACAGGATAAAATGATACAGTGATATAGTCCTAGCTTCAAAGTACTAGGGATAAAAGGGCATCAGGTTTGCAACTTCTCTCAAATTCTTAAGAAAAAAAAAATGCGTGTATCCATGCATCTGTACATACACACCCATACGGAGAGAGATTTGAGGATCTGTGGGAAAGGTATATTCTTTGTACTATTTTTTGTAACTTTTTCTGTAGATCTAAAATTATTTCATAATAAAAAGTTTAAAAAATCTAAATAAGTTCTGAGGGCAAAAAGACATACATGAGAAAACAGATCAAAGAATTTATAGATATGTTAGCTAAGTATACTCCCAGACACAATTTCTATTGGCTTCAATCTTGTAAATCAACAATCAATACTCAAACACTTATGTTGTTTAAAGTTGCTGGTCTACTGGCAACATGAAGCAATATACATTACAAAAACCATCATCCCTAAACTCTATTAATGTTTCAGCTACAGCTGTCATCAATTATTTAAGACCAACTTCCTAAGCACGTTGGTAGGCTAGAAGGCAAGATTTTCAGAGAGGGGAGGGAGAACTATGGGAAAAGAACAAAAAATAATTTTATCTTAATAAGAAAATGCTTTGAGTGATCTAGAACCCCTGCATATATACATTTAAGGGACTATTTTTCTTTTTAGTGCCTATCCACCAGATATAGTAAAATATGACTGCCCAAAGGAGGCAACTTTCCGCAGTCTATGTACACCAGTAAAATAAAGAAACAAGTTATTGAAATATTGGCCCAGCTAGACTTTCTTCCATTAACAATCAGTTTGAGACACATTTTTAAAGCAACAGCTTAAATGAATGGCTGTGTGTCTGTAATAATTTTGACTTAAAATGTCAACTGTGTTTGAGATGCCTTGTGCATTTAATCAATGTCTCTATATTGTAAAATAAATATGCTTCAGTGTGACTGCTATGCCAGCCATAAATCATAATTCACAAAGACAAGTACATCTTATTCTCTCTATTGATAGTCGTTAATGACAATACTGATTAAAATGGTATCTGCTTGCCATATTATTCTTAAACAGTCTATTAGAATTTCTATTACATCTTATAACCTACCACTATTTCTTTTTATGCTGATAGATCTCTTAAGGAATTAAACATGATAGACAGTAAGATTTAAAGTTTAACACTTAAAATACAAAACTAAAGAGCAGAGCTTATCAGTACATTTTAACTCATATTTCCAAAATTAATAGTTTCTTCTGTCAGAGATTCAAGTGTTCAAAGGGCTTGTTTCTCTTTTTAATTAATTTTAAATTAATACTTGAGTTTTTCAAAATAAATATTTTGGGTAAACAAAAAAACTACAAGAAAAAAACATTAACTGTCATTTGATTATTATATCAGACCATGGTGTATCTGTAAGTAGAAACAAATTGTTAGTTACTGTTTCGAGAATGGATTTCTTGGCATCAAGAATTAGCTCAGCAATCTATTGTTGAATGTATACCATGAGCAAGGCAGTGAGAATAGCGACGTTGTTGCTAGACATGCACAACACTGTAGGATCACTAGGGAAAGGGACTAGAGTCCCAATAACCAGGTTGAATAATGGCCAGGTTATCCCACAAAGGCACAGAGGCTGACTCAGAGAGGTCAGCCAGGTAGTCTGGAAGTTGTCCATTCAGGCATATTCCATCAGCTACACAGACCATGGCAGTAAGGAAATCAAATGACAGATGAATACTTAAAAGTCAGATGAAACACATGGGGTTCAAAGAAAAAGGTCCTGTAACTGTACACATATATGGCTGGAGATAGAGCCCGGACCCAGCATTCTGGATGTGGCCCGTCAGAAATAAGCAAGTTCTACTATACCAGTGCTCTCATCCAAGAAGATGGGGTTCAAAGTGGGGTTTTAATGGGACTGAGAGTTCTAGGCAATGCTGCTGGGCAGACCACAGCATAGAAGGCAACAGAACAGAGAGGTAGCACTTTGGTGAAGAGTTATGGTTGCTCAGAGTTCCATCAGTTTAGTGAGTTCTGTGGTTGGGCTACTAGATGCCAGTCTGGAGAGCATTTATACCAAGCTGGCCAGGGTCAGGGGCGAGACTACTGATAAAGCAGGAGGAGATTGAAAATTGGGTTATATTTATAAGAAGATATGAGGGGAAGGCGGAGGGAGGAAAAAATGTACCAAAGGCAGAGGTAGTGGGGAGAACACAAAAATGCCTAAGACATGGTTCCTGTCCTCCAGGTGATTACAAAACTGGTTGGAAAGATGTGCATGCCAAGATGATCCAGACCAGCTCTAATGCAAGTCTAGAGTAATGAGGCCTGGCCAATGACTTTTCCATGAAGTGTGGCCTGGGCTTGTTGGGAATGGGAAGATGAAGGGTGAGCTGGAGTTAGAAGACTGACCAAAGGATTCCAGCTCTCAGGGGAGGGAGTTTAATCAGCAGAGGGAATGAGAATGACCTACTAAGTCCCTGTGTCAGAATTTGTTTGAACAATTCTTTGGCACTTTTGCTTATTTTCAACATTGTGGAACTATCACCTGTGTAAATGTTAAATATCCAAGTTTTTGGGTTACTCTTTCATTTTTTTATGAGTTTCTCCCTCTAATTCTCTCTTCCCCAGTCACAATATAGGGAAAGAAGTCGTAATTTAAAATAGCAAAACAAAATTAAGGAGAGAAGGTAGGATAAATAGGAAGAATATTCTGATAAGTTCTAATTAACTTGCCAGATTCTTTGTGAATGTGCGGGAGTAATCATATCACTCTAGACATTTAACACTCTACTAAAGTGGGAATAATGAAGGCTGACAGATAACAAGGGGGAGAAGATGACATTGGTGGGCTGCTGTAGAGTGTCTGGGTCAAAGTTCTAGGAAATTGGTAAAAGTCATTTTACAGTCCATCTTCATCAAAAAAGCTGTTCCCTCTCATATTTTGAAAATTCCAGAAGGCACAGGAAAGTAGGACAGATCTATGATATTGATTTCCTACTCTACATTGACTAGAGTTCAAATTTAAAGTGGAAAATTATAGTCCCTGGTGGAGAAGAAACCTATCAATGGGAGGAACTAATACCAAAAGCCCTAGAATTAGGGTTTTGACTGTTCACTAGTGATTTTGTCTGCAATCAGAGTTGCAACTGTTATTTCTGATCAATGTTCTTTCAGTTCTCGCTTCCTTTTGAGTTTTGAATTATATAATATTTTTAGGGATTCTTTTGTTGGCAAGTGGAATGCTGCTTTTAGTCATTCTCTGCTGAGACATTTCTACTTTGGTTTCTGGAGCTACGGGGCTTTTTCAAATACCAAGAAAACCTTAGAAGAGTAGACAGTAGCTCAGGTTAAAGCAACCACAGAAAACTAAGGTAACAGAAGAGTTCACTCAGGTTTTCTTTAAAAATTCCCATTCTTTTATATATTTTTAAAGTCTGTAGTATAAATTTTTAAAATTTATAGCATTAAAAATATTTATTTTTTATTTTTCAAAGAATTTTTATGACTATATGGTAGCACATATTCATAGAGTGGGGACAGCAGGAGGGAGAGAGTAAGTTTGGTAAGAAGTTTTCAGTGCTCAAACTGGGACGAGTTGGTCGACCTAATTCAGACTAAAGGACACACTGAGTATGAGTTTGTTTAAAGGCCAAGTTTTCCATTTTGGCAAGTTAAATGTTAATAGTCTTTGACTATGTCCCTAAATTCAGTGCTGTATCACCTTGTGAAACTGACTTTTCAGCTATCCAATCCTTCTCTATTTTAGCACATAGATATATCTACCTTATACTCAGTTTCAGCCAATGGCCAAGTAATTGAAAATCACACGATAGTTTATACACATATTACAAGTGGATAAAAAGTGTGCATCTCTCAGGCAAAGACTCATGAAAGAAGGCAGTTATGCCTCTTCAGCAAATGGTGCTGGGAGAACTGGATATCCATATGCAGGAGAATGAAACTAGACCCATACCTTTCACCATACACTAAATTCAACTCAAAATGGATTAAAGAATTAAATATACACCCTGAAACAATAAAACTTCTTAAAGAAAACATAGGAGAGACACTTCAGGAAGTAGGTCTGGACACAGACTTCATGAATAAGACCCCAAAAGCATGGGCATCCAAAGGAAAAATAAACAAATGGGATTATATCAAACTAAAGAGCTTCTGCACAGCAAAAGAA
>NW_007729694.1:19164-28852 GCF_000696425.1 Galeopterus variegatus
TCACTGGCTGAGCGTGGTGCGGGCGCAACACCGAGGGTTGCGATCCCAGACATGAAAAAAAAAAAAAAGACAAAAATAAAAAAAAAAAAGACAGGAAAATCCAATGGATGGCAAAACCAGTATGGGTTCCACAGAGTGTCTGAATATACACATAGAATTATCTCTGGTGTCAATGCATTTTTAGATGCTAATACAACAGTAGCAATGATTAAGAGGAGTCTTGGTATCATTAGCAGTTCAAAGTCTGGCTCTAGGTAGGCTGTTTCACTTCTCAATGTCTCATTCTTTATTATCTGCAAAGCAAAGCTACTATTTGCCACATTTATCTCCCATGCATCTTGAAGATGGATGTTAGTAAATTACATTGAAGTTCTCACATAAAAGGTGCTAAACAAAGAACTGATTCCATTTTCCCCCCAAGCAAATTATTAAATCTATACATGTCATTACCTAATAATATTAAGTAAACATCCCACAAGGACATGACATTGTGTTGGACATGAAACAAGAAAATTAGGCAAATACAGTCCCACCAGGAACTTATGAGTGTTTATATATATGAATAAAACTGTTGTTTATATGTTTTATTTGTTATTTAATATGAGTATGTAAATAGGTCCATTAGGAAATCTTTTGCATTTTATTAATTCAGCATCTTAAATGATTATATTTAACCTTAAATGCTAATGAAGTTTATTTATTAATGTGTATCTTCTACTTTAGTGCCTATGAATGATTTTTAGCATATCAATCTTTTAAAAAGTTAAGCCAATATTTTTTCCACTGGACTTTTGTTCTAGTCTGTTAACAAATCTAAACCTCATTATCCACAAAAAGTAATGAGATAAAGGGGTCTATTCTTCTTCAGGGCCCTTTTATAATTCACATTAACATTAATGGGAGTTGTGCATGCATATTAAGAGGAGAAGAGAACCCTAATTAAACAAATGAGCCTTTTGGTTGACACTCTGCGTGATCATTTTTTATTGTGATAAGTATGACAAAATCCTCTCACTGCTTTGGACAGCCATAAACAGAGCTACAGAGTAATCAAGATTGCATAGGGTAGGAGGGGAAGGCAATGAACGGCAATCAGATTTTAAAATGATTTTGCAAACAAGATACCCGTACATTTTCATACTAATTAACTCCATCCATGCCCCTCGCCCCTCTGTGAACACATACTCAAAAAACAGAGTAATCAAGATTGCATAGGGTAGGAGGGGAAGGCAATGAACGGCAATCAGATTTTAAAGTGATTTTGCAAACAAGATACCCGTACATTTTCATACTAATTAACTCCATCCATGCCCCTCGCCCCTCTGTGAACACATACTCAAAAACCAAAATGATAAACAAACATTTGTAGAAATGTTTGACAGCTGAAAAAAAAATGATTAAAGTCAGATACCAAACAAACTCTGCATGCTAGGCCCCGCAGCCACTCATTTATCCATGTGCTCAGCCCATCAGATGAGTAGCCCATCTGTCTCTGGGTCCTCTTAGTTAATGCCGATCAAACAGTCCTAAATGTGTTTGATACAAATTTAATCAATACTTAACTTTTTAGTTATTATACTTGCATCTATCACCATCATTTTATATCACTTGCCCTATTCACATACCACTGTCTCTAATTTCTTCTCATTCTCATGTTCACAATCTATCCATATTATGATGCTAATTTCCCTCTCTGGTGCTTAGTTGCAAACCAACAAAAGCTAAAATATATAATACATAAAGATATAAATATTATCAGCTATCATGCCACTGGGTTTAATGGAAGTCAATATTGACATATTACACTCTCTACTTTGCAATTCCATTATAGGCTCAACACCACTGGTCATAAAAAGTAGCATTCTGAGCCCAGGCCTGTGATAGCAATAATAAAAAAAAGGGTCATTGCTCTTCCCAACTGAATGAAAAGTTAAAATTGCTAGGGTATTTAGCTCAAAGGAAAATTGGCAAATTAACAAAATGAAGAAACAAAATATTCATGGCTCATATTGTGAAAGAGAAAGTAAATAATTTAAGATGGACGGAGGAGAGAAAATTCAGAGTTACCAAAGAGACAAAAATTGAGACTAAATTTTAGCACCTATTTCTTGTCCTCTGGAATCATGGATAGCCAAGGAGAATGACGGATCACTGCAACTGTACTAGCTTTTGACATGCAAATTTTTTTTTTTTTTTGCCACAGTCATATTTCTTGCGGGCTCAATATATGCAGCCATTTACCCTGATCAGTGAGGCTTTCTGCTTTCAATGTATTTCTATATCTAGCTTGAAGTTGAATCAAGAAGTTTGACCTACATTGGCTTTCATTTTTCATCTGAAATTTCATGTTTCAAATTGGCCTATACTTCATGAAGCAAAGCACCTCAATTCTAGCCTGTTGTTGGCCTTTGCCTTTGGGGAAATGACTGTTAAAATTTCGTTGGCCTGGCTACATTAGCTAGGTTACCCTTTAGACCCATAAAGTTGAAAGGATACCCAGACATTCTACATCCACTATCTGGAAGGAGGTAATGATACGCTCTGGCCACATAACATTTATTGTACACGAGACCTGTAACAGCCATTATGGGATCAAGGTAAAGAGGAGAAATGTACGGCAGATGTCATGTTCCTTGGTGATTTAAGTATTTGGTCTCTATTTAACCTAATTTAAAAATCAAGTCAAAATGTATCTTTATGGTTAATGTATTATGGGACAACTTCAGGGCAGTCAGATGAAAAAAATAACTATAAGCCATGCATTAAGACTATCAAGTCCAGAACCTGGCCACACACTCTGGGCTGAAATAAAGAAAGACAGAAAGAAAGAAAGGGGAAAAAAAACAACAACAAAAAACTTCTCTCCATTTGAGTCCATTTTCTATTTGTATTCAGCAATAGAAAGTTTTTCCTTCCACCAAGTGATTAAATAACCTTTGAAAATAATTTATGGTTATATTTAGAAAGGGGTGACCCAAATCTTATAAAATATAAATGATTGAATAATTTTAACTATGTCATTTTTTCTTGTAGTTTATTATGTAAAACTGTCCAGTCTAAAGAAAAAGCATCAAACCTACATGAATTACAAAACAGCAATTAGAGGAAACCTAAAAACCTGAAAAAGAAAGTTTGTGGGTTCCAAGCGTATCTTGCTTGAAATAAATGTAATATCTGATGATGTTGGCTGTCTAAAATAGAGCCATTGGGAAAAGACTAGAAGTATTATCTACTGTTTCTTGAAAGAAGACATACAAATGGCCAATGAGTTATTCGAAAAAATGTTCAGCATCAATAATCATCAGGAAAATTAAAATCACAATGAGATATCACCTCAAACCTGTTAGAATGGTTATCAAAAAGATGAAAGATAACAAGTGCTGATGAGGATGTAGAGAAAAGTGAATGCTTATATGCTGTTGGTGGGAATGTAAATTAGTACAGCCATTATTAGAAACAGTATGGAGATTCTTCAAAAATGAAAAATAGACTATGAGGAAGATGGCGGACTAGAGGTGTCCAGGGCGCATTCCTCTCACAGAAGAAGACTGAAATGGACCCACTGCCACCACCACTGCAGTTGCCACAAACATTGTCTGGTCCCAGAACTGTCATCCATTGCAGGGCAGCTCCCTGCAGAGTAGAAGTCCTGCGGGTGGCCTGTCTACAACCATGAACACCACACATGCAAGGGAGGCAGCTGTAGCCACTAACACTGCTAATGCTGCCACAAGGTAACCCCACTGCTGCAGTGGACACTGCAGATGTGAAGGAGGCAGCTGCAGCCACCAATGCAGTGAGGTTACGTGGCTACCCCTGCAGACATTGTAGCTGCATGGGCCACTGCTGTGGGCAACACAGTCAAGCAGTCAGACACTATAGCTACCACTGTAGTGCCACCAGGCAGCCATCATATCTTGTGAGCAACCCACCACTGCTGGAGCCACTGTTGCCACGCAGGCAGCAGGTCAAAGCCACTGCCATAGCCACCACTGCCACAAGGGTGGCCTGCCACCACAGCAGTAGCTTCAGCAACCACTGCCACTGTGCGGGTAGACCACCAACCACTCGAATTCATTGACACAAGGAGGGTCACCAGCGGAGTCCAGGGAAGGAGGTGAGTGAGTGTAGATCCACAACCCAGTGGACCAACCCACAGCGGAAATTACAGTGCCCCCCACAGTAGTGCCCCTGGGGGAGGGAGTAACATGGGTAGCCCATACAACTGCCTTGACCAAGGGAGAGACACACATGGAGCTCCTGGGGAGTAAAGAAACCCAGGATAGCCAGGGTAAGGAAGAAAATTCCCAGTGCCCCCATCAGGGTCATGGGACACTAGCCAATGTGCCAACAAACCTGCCCAGGGTCACCCACCCCAAACAAAGAGTGACAGGCAACCAGGTGCTTCTCCCAATAACTTAAGATCTTGCCCACATCCTTGATGACCCAACACAGTATCAATAACCTCAGCAAGGAATCACTAAGTACTTCAATGCCTAGGCCATAGAGGCACTCATACACAACTCCAACATTGCCCATGGCCAAAGTACACACACAAAAACTACACTACTGAGTCTACCCAGAACCAGTACCAAAACAGTTAATATGAAACACATCTACAGGAGTCTCTCTTCTCAAAGCCCACTCTAGAGTAATAGAAGAAGCAACCTCTCTACCAGATGATCAGACATCAATGCAGAGATACTAGAAATATGAAAAAAATAAAACAAAACCCAAAACATAAGAAAATATGAGTCCACCAAAGGAATGCAATAAATCTCAAGTACCTGACCCCAGAGAGCAGGAAACCCTTGAAATGACTGAAAAGGAATTCTGAGTAAAAATCTTAAGAAAACTCAATGAGATCCAAGAAGACACAGTTAGACAACACCACAAACTGAGCAAAACTATCCAAAATATGAAGGAGGGAATTTACAAAGGGATGAATACTTTAAAAAAGAATGTGGTAGAACTCATGGAACTGAAGGAATCATTCAATGAAATAAAAATACAACTGAGAGCTTAAACAGCAATTAGAGTAAGAAGAAAGAATTTCTGATCTTGAAGACAATCTCTTTGAAAGAACTCAACTGGACAAAAAAAAAAAGAAGAAAAGAAAGAAAGAAAAAAGAAAAAGAAAGAGAATTTAAAAAAATGAAGAATGTTGCTTTCTGTGTGACTTCAAGTATTTGGTTTTTGTTTGGAGCTAGCATTTTCTGCATCCTTAGTTATGTTCAAGTGTTTTCTAGAATTCACCAAACATCTCACCTCTTAATTAAGTCTTTTCTTGTGTCATTTTCTCCTTTGAAAAATACTCCACTGCTTTCTTGTTCTGTTTCTACTGCAGGTGGCTAGATCCTCAAATAAGATTAAAATATCATTGTCTGATGAAACAGGGTTTTCTGAACAAGGTTTGCTTTTTGTTTTGTTTGTTTTAACCGTCTCTAACCTCATAGCTGGCAATGATTTAAAAGTAAAGAAATAAATTGTATTTAAATTTTTAATTTTATAACTCTGTGGGTGTGTAACAAACTCAACAAGATACTGTTTACAATGATAATTGATTAAAGATATAAATAACTTTAAAAATAAATAAAATTAAAAAATGAAGAAAATCTAAGAGATAGCAGACAACCTTAAGTGCACAAACATCTGAATCATACGTTTTCCTGAGGGGAGGAGAAAGAAAAAGGTATTGCGAACATATTCAATGAATTAATGGCAGAAAATTTTCAAAGTATAGGCACAGACACTGACCTTCAGATTCAGGAGGGTCAAAGATCCCCAAACAGATTCAATCCAAAAAGATCCTCTCCAAGACACATTATAGTCAAACTGATAAAACTCAAAGACAAAGAGAGAATCCTAAAACAGCAAGAGAAAAGTGTCAAGTCACCTAAAAGGGAGTCCCCATCAGACTAACAGCAGACTTCTCAACAGAAACTCTAAAGAACAGAAGAAAGTGGGATGACATATTCAAGATACTAAAAGGAAAAATACCAGCTAAGAATACTATACCCAACAAGTCGATTAGAAATGAGGGAGAAATAGTGTATTTCACAGACAAACAAAAACTGTGGGAGTTCACCACCACACAACCAGCCCTTCAAGAAATCCCCAAGGAAGTCCAGCATCTGGAATCCGTAAAATGATAATCACTACCATGAATACACAAGAAAGAATAAAACCACTGACAAAACAAAAATGCAAACAAGAAAGAGAAAGAAACTATACCATACCACCTCAAAAAACCCAACAAATATCAAAGATAAACAATAAAAGGAGAAGAAAGGAACAAAAGATGCTTAAAACATCCAAAGGAAAATCAATGAAATGCCAGGAATAAGACAATACCTTTCAATAACAACCCTAAATGTAACTGGATTAAACTCCTCACTCAAAAGACAGAAACAGACTGATTCAACTAAGAAGCTAGACCCAACAATATGCTGTCTTCAAGACACTAATCTCATCTGTAAAGACGCACACAGGCTAATAATGAAGGGATGGAAAAAGATATACTATGAGAATGAAAACCACAAATGAGCAGGAGCTATTCTTCTATCTGATAAAATAGAATTTAAACTAAAACCATAAAAAAGAGACAAAGAAGGCCACTAAGTAATGATAAAGGGATCTTTCTAGCAAGAAGAAATAACAATTTTAAATATATATGCACCCAACACCAGAGCACCCAGATAAACAAAGTAAACACTATTAGACCTAAGGAAAGAGATAGACACAAATACAGTAATGGCTGGGGACCTAAACACCCCTCTCTCAACTTTGGACACATCACCTAGGCAACAAATCAACAGAGAAACACAGGATTTAAACCATACTTTAGACCAACTGGATTTGGCACATATCTATAGAACATTTCATCCAGCAACCAGAGAATACACGTTCTTCTCATCAGCACAGGAACACTCTCCAGGATAGAACACATGTCAGGTCACAAATCAAGTCCCACCAAATTTTAAAAAATTGAAACCACTTCAAGTATCTTTTCAGACCACAACAGATTAAAACTAGAAACCAATAACAAGTGAAACTCTGGAAACAATACAAACACATGGAAATTAAAGAACATGCTCCTAAACAACATATGGGTCCAAGAAGAAATTAAACAGGAAATCAGAAAATTTCTTGGAACTAATGAAAATAAAGAAACATCATACGAAAACCTGTGGAATACTGCAAAAGCATTACTAGGAAGGAAGTTTACTGCAATGCTTACTTCAAAAAAACAGGAAGATTTAAAATAAACAACCTGGGCCGGCCCAGTGGCGCACTGGATAGTGCGCCGCTTGCGAGCGCGGAGGCTCTCCCGTCGAGGGTTCGGATCCCATGTGGAGACCGGTTCCCGCTCACTGGCTGAGCGCGGTGCGGGCGCAACACCGAGGGTTGCGATCCCGTTGCCGGTCCCCGGTACGGACGCGACACCGAGGGTTGCGATCCTGTTACCGGTCAGTAAAAAAGACAAAAAGGAAAAAAAAAAAAAGATAAAATAAACAACCTAATGCTATACCTCAAAGAACTAGAAAAACAAGAACAATCCAATCCCAAAAGCAGTAGGTGGAAAGAAACAATTAACTTAAAATCAGAACAGAACTGAATGAAATAGGGACTCAAAAAATGATACAAAAGATCAATGAAAAAAATGTTGGTTTTTTGCGAAGATAAACGAAATAGACAAAGCATTAGCGAGGCTGACTGAAAAAAAAAAAAGGAGAAGACCCAGATAACAAAAATGAAAAATGAAAAGGAGACATTACAACTGATACCACAGAAATACAAAGAATCATTACAGACTATTATAAACAACTACACAACAACAAATTTGAAAACCTGGAGGAAATAGACAAATTTCTGGACACATACAAACTATGAAGACTGAACTAAGAAGAAACAGAAAACCTGGACAGACCAATAACAAGCAACAAGATTGAAGCAGTAATCAGCAATCTCCCAACAAAGAAAAGCCCAGGATTGGAAGGCTTTATAACAGAATTCCACCAAACCTTTAAAGAGGATTTAATACCAATTCTCTTCAAACTATTTGAAAAAATTGAAACAGAGGCCTTTCTGCAAAACTCATTCTAGGAGGCCAGCATCACCCCGATACCAAAAACCAGACAAAGTTACAACAACAACAAAAATACCAAAGTCAGACAAAGATTCAACAAAAAAAGAAAACTACAGGCCACTATCTTTGATGAACGTAGATGCAAAAATCCTCAAAAAAAAAAAAAAAATTAGCAAGTAGAATACAGCAACACATCAAAAAATTATACCCCATGATCATGTGGGCTACATCTCAGAGACGTCTGAACATATGCAAGTCAATAAATGTGACATACCACATCAACAACATCAAGGACAAAAACGATATGATTATTTCAGTAGACACAGAGAAAGCATTTGACAAAGAGCTACACGTTTTATGATAAAGACTCTCAGCAAATTAGGTATAGAAGGAAAATATCTCTACACAATAAAAGCCATATATGACAAACTCACTGCCAATATTAACCATGGGAACAAGACAAGGATGCCCCTCTCACACTCTTATTTAACAGAGTATTGGAAGTACTAGCCAGGGCAATCAGATAAGAGGAAGAAATAAAGGGCATCTAGATTGGAAAAGATGGAGTCAAATTATCTCTGTTTGGAGATGATATGATCCTATATATAGGAAAGCCTAAAGACTCAACAGAGGAACTCTTAGAGTTGATAAATTTGCTGCAAAGTTGCAGGATACAAAATCAACATGCAAAACTCAGTAGTGTTTTTATACACCAACAATGAACTAGCAGTAAATGAAATCAAGAAAATTAGCTCATTTACAATAGTCACCAAAAAAAAAAAAAAATCTATGAATAAATTTAACCAAGGAGGTGAAAGATCTCTACAAGGAGAACTACAAATCACCATTGAAAGTAATTAAAGAGGATTGGAAAAATTAACATTGTAAAAATGTCCATACTACCCAAAGCCAACTACAGATTCAATGCAATCGCCATCAAAAAACCAATGATATCCATCAAAGAAATAGGAAAAAAACAATCCTAACACTTATATGGAATAATAAAAGACCCCAAATAGTCAAAGAAATCCTGAACAAAAAAAAAAAATAAAGCTGGAGGCATAATACTTCCTGACTTCAAATTATACTACAAAGCTATAGTAACCCAAATAATACAGTACTGGCATAAAAACAGACACTCAGACCAATGGAACAGAATAAGGAACCCAGAAATCAACCCACATACTTACAGCCAGCTGCTCTTTGACACAGGCACAAAGAACATTCACTGGTGGAAAAGAATGCCTCTTCAATAAATGGTGCCAGGAAAACTGGACATCCATATGTAGAAGAATGAAACTAGACCCGAACCTCTTGCCATACACCAAAATCAACTCAAAATGGATTAAAGACTTAAATATAAGACCTGAAACTATAAAAATACTAAAAAAAAAAAAAAAAAAAAAAAAAAAAAAAACCATATGGGAAAGACTTTAGGAAGTAGGACTGGGCAAAGACTTTATGAATTTGACCCCCAAAAAACAGGCAATAAAAGAAAAAATAAACAAATGGGTATTCATCAAACTAAAAAGCTGCTGCACAGCAAAGGAAACAATCAACAGAGCAAAGAGACAACCAACAGAGGGAGAGAAAATACTT
>NW_007729694.1:28862-35072 GCF_000696425.1 Galeopterus variegatus
AAAAAAAAAAAAAAAAAAAAAAAAAAAAAAAAAAAAAAAAAAAAAAACCATATGGGAAAGACTTTAGGAAGTAGGACTGGGCAAAGACTTTATGAATTTGACCCCCAAAAAACAGGCAATAAAAGAAAAAATAAACAAATGGGTATTCATCAAACTAAAAAGCTGCTGCACAGCAAAGGAAACAATCAACAGAGCAAAGAGACAACCAACAGAGGGAGAGAAAATACTTGCAAACTATGCATCTGACAAAAGATTAAGATCCAGAATATACAAAGAACTCAAACAACTTAACAGTAAAAAAACCCCCAAAAACCAAATAACTTGATTAAAAAATCAGCAAAGGAGCTGAATAGGCATTTCTCAAAGTAAGATATATAAATAGCCAACAGACACATGAAAAAATGTCCAACATCACTCAACATCAGGGAAATGCAAATCAAAACCATACTGAGATATCATCTCACCCTAGTTAGACTGGCTATTATCAAAAAGACAGAATAACAAATGCTGACAAAAATGTGGAGAAAGGGGAACTCTTTTTACACTGTTGGTGGGACTGTTAATTAGTGCAGTCATTATGGAAGACATTATGGAGGTTCCTCAAATTACTACAGATAGAACTGCCATTCAAACCAGAAACTATACTGCTGGGTATATACCCAAAGAATGGAAACCATCATGTCGAAGGGATATCCGTACACCCATGTCTATTGCAGCTCTATTTATAATAGCTAAGCGTTGAAACCAACCTACATGTCTACTGTCAGGTGACTGGATGAGGAAAATGTGGTATATTTACACAATGGAATACTACTCTGTCATAAAAAAGGATGAAATACTGCCATTCACAGCAACATGGATGAGCTTGGAGAAAATTATGTTAAGTGAAATAAGCCAAGCAAAGAAAGAGAAATACTGCATGTCCTCACTCATAAGTGGGAGCTAAAAAATAAACAAATAAAAAAAGAATGAAAGTTACAACAATCACAATAATACATTGAACTTTCAAGAGGAGAGAAAGGAACTGAGGTTGCCAGAGATGGGAAAGCGGAAGGTGGGACGAAGGGTAAAAGAGGAATTGGTAAAGGGCCATGAAAAATGATTACATTGTATAATATTGAATACACTAATTATCCTGATTTGAGCATCACATATTGCACACAGGTATTGATATTCAACTCTGACCCCCACAGATATGTACAATCAACTATATTTCAATTAAATAAATAAAAAATAAAAATAGAGCTACCAGGTGATGCAGCAATCCCACTATTAGATATATATCCAATGAGAATGAAATCACTATGTCAAAAAGATATCTGCACTCCCATGTTCTTTACAGGATTACTCACAATAACCAAAATATGGAATCAACCTAAATGCCCATCAACAGATGAATGGGAAAAGAAAATGTGGTATATATACACAATGGACCAGTGTTCAGCCTTCCAGAAGGAGGAAATCCTGTCATTTGTGACAACATGGATGAACCTGGAGGACATTATGCTAAGCGAAATAAGCCAAGATCAGAAAGACAAATACCACATGATCTCGCTTGCATGTGGAGTGTAAAAAAGTTGAACTCACAGAAAAAGAGTAAAATGGTGGTTACCAGAGGCCTGAGGGCCGGGGGATTGAGGAGATGTTGGTCAAAGTACACAAAGTTTCAGTTAGGCAGGAGGAATAAGTTCAAGAGATCTACAATACATCATGGTGACTACATTTAATAATATATTGTATACTTAAAGATGGCTGAGAAAAGATTAAGTGCTCTCACCAGAAAAAAATGATAAATACGTAAAATGTATATGTTACATGGCTTGATTTATCCATTCCACAATGTGTATATATTTCAATATATCATGTTGTATACCATACACATATACATATTTTACTCGTCAATTTAAAAAATAAATGAAAAGGAGTAATTTCTATCAAGTCAGGTACCATACTGACAACCTTGCTTATATAAACTTTTTAACTTAAACTTCACAGCACGTTGGAGAAGATGTGTTATAATCCCCAGTTTACTCTTAAGGAAACTGAAACTCAACTTAGTGAAGACCACAGAGCTTGTGGGACAGATATTTAACTAGGTTCACATTAATTTGGTTGTGGTGACGGCTGCGGTGGTATTTGCGGCGGTGGTGGTGGAGGGGGTGTGTGTGTATGTATAAGTGTCCTTTTTAAAACAATTCATGGCAAAATGCCTTTATATAGACTTCCCCTAGTTTAAATAAAAGGTATACTATATTTCAGTATAAAACAAAGTAAACGTACATATATATTTGTAGCATTTGCAAATCTTAGAAATAAAAAGTTAATGCCTCTAGATTTTTAAAAATACCTTTGTCTTTAGATTCATGATTTTAGTTTTTCTCATGCTCCACTGTGCAGAAACTGAATCAGTGTATCTTTGAGGTATAACTAAATTAGCTGAGTTAAGAAGAAACAGCAAAGAAAATCCAACTGATACACCATGAGTAATAGAGCTGATATAAACAGCTTCAAACCAAGTTCACCTTTTACATTATAGACACATGCACATCTTCAGAATGTTTACTTCTTTATGTATTATTTCTGTGTACAGCTATAATAGGGTTTTGTGTACGAAAACAGATACAGTTTGGGTTAGCTTTTTATTATAGCTTTATGTGAAGTTGGTTTCAAAATAACCTTTCCATATTCATATGCTACAATAAAGAAAAAATAAAGCAGACATACAGTAATTTGGCTTTAGTACCACAGTGTGCTAAGTTCTGATAAGGTATCTGCTGAAAATTAAGTGTAGCTTGGGCAGACACACACTCAATTATGCTGTTAGACAGTTACTGAGGGTGACATGACACCACCCCTTCTGACTTTACCTTCTTCATTGCACCTACTACAATCTGAAGTAATTTCAATTATTTTGGGTTGGTTGTTTATTCTCTCCCCTTCAGTGGAAGGTAAGTTCCATGAGAGCCATGGCCTGGATATCCTGCTGACTGTGGTGTAAGTTGACTGTTGATTCCTCAGGCTGACAAGGAACTGGTTTGTCCCTGAGGTATCTAGACAAATGTTGCATCATTCTCTGGGTAATCTATTGCTACAAATGGTTTACATGTTTATGTGATATTTTGCTTGTTTTTGTTTAAACTCACCATAAGAAATTCAAGTCTTTGATTTTTTCTTCCTTTATTAAGATAGGAAATGTGCTGTCAAAGCAGGGACTTCATTGCTGTGTATCCAATGCCTAGAACAGTGCCTGATGCAAAACAGGACTTTAATAAATATTGTTGAATAAATGAAAGAATATGAAAGTGCATGGCAAAGATGAGGCATTCAATAAACATAACTAATCAAATGAATATGGGCAAACAAATTTTAAAAATAGAGATGAAGTCCCTATTAGCAGGTTTTGTACTTTGTTCTTTGTTCAGCTATTGAAAAAGAGCTTACTAGGTAATTCCTTTTAGGACCAAATCCCAAAAAAGGTATAAAAAAAGAAATTTGAATAACCTCAAGCTTTTTCATTCAGTGTCCAGAACAAGTTGACAGTTCAACGGTGTTTGGAATGAGCGGCCTATAAAACCAAGGAAACAACATAAAAGAGTAGATTTTTAATGCAAATCTAGACAGTATTTAAAGAACATAAGGATTTACAGGTTATTATATAACTGAGAAATCAAGGACCGATGGTGGGTTTTCTACTCTAAACAGGGCAAGATTTTCTTAGCTAAGGAATATTTTTCTTCAGTGCCTCGAAAACATCTGCTAGGCTTCAGGAAGGTGACCTGGGACTGACAGCAATGAGCTTGTTACTGAAGAAGTTTGGGCTTCATCCTTTGTCTGCAAGGAGCCCTGGATAGTGTTTCTGCAAGGTAATGCCGTGTAGATCATGATGCCTAAGGAAGTCCAACACATAATCGACAAATTTAAGCACCTTGATCCCCTGAAGTTTCTCTTTCAGCAGTAGGTAAACAGAGCATGCAGGGAAACTACCAACTTTGGTATATTTTCCACACTAATTCATGGCCTGTGTAAGAACCACACTTGAATCACGTGAGGAGGAAATTCTGAAATCTGTAAAGGATAAGTATATTTGGAAGTAGACAACATGTATAAAGATATGAATTAAAGAGATCCCCTATAATTTTTTAGAAAGGATTAGGACTAGGTGACAAGTAGCTTAACAAGTGAGCTGAACTGTACTACCATATATCATCAATATGAATGGACCAGCTAATGCCAGAAAAGCACAAACACATTTTACAAGCAAGAGCAAGAATGCTGCTAACATTCATACTGCCGTGACGCATGGCTTGGTAAGGAAAGGGAGGCAGAATTTAAGTTCTCACTCACCCCCTTAGCCAGCTGCCGTTCTACGTGGTACACCTGCACAACTTATACCAAAACCCAATCTTCAGGAAAGTGTCAGAGAAACACAGATAATAGAAAAAATAATACACATTTTAAAGCACACATGAAACTCCAAGAGAGCCTTAAAGCAATCAATCTTTTGTAAATCTTAGAAAGAAACTAAGTCAATAGCATCTGAGCAACAGATGAGAATTAAAGAAAAATCTGTTGGCTAATGTAACAGCTTTTGTGTTCTTTGTTGTTGAAAATGTGCATGTAGCAGCAACTCCAATATGCTCACAAACTCAGATGCAAAAGGCTACAGAAAACAGTTGCTATTTTTACACCGAAGCTAAAATCAAACACCACCTTTCAGATCTCGATTGCTAAAATAGTGAAAGGAGACAAAAATCAAGGTGCTAGATGTCTAAAGGATCCAGGACCTGTGATTTCTACTACAGGAAAATACAGAGATGTGGGACAATGACAGGGAAGAGCTGGCACTGTATTATGGGCAATGAAGTACGAACCTGCCAAATCAAATAATCTGAAACAAAATATAAAGTTAAGGTTTAATTTAGTAATGTTCTAGAAAATGGGATATGTGAAGCTCTAACAGTTTATATATTTATAGACTATTCTAGTTAAATCTTTTTTATAGTTTCTTTTCCTTTAACACCTTAAAGAGGAAACTTTTCCTTATAAATTACTATCATATTGTAAAAGTAGTAATAACAATTGTGATAACAACTATATTAGTTTTCTATTGATGCTGTAAGAAGTTACCATAAACTCAGTGGCCTAAACAACACAAATGGGCTAAAATTAGGAGGTTGGCAGGCTGTTCCTTTCTGGAGGCTCTACAGAAAGAATCCATTTCCTTGCCCTTTCCAGCTTCTAGAGGCTGCCCACATTTCTTGGCTGATGGTCCTCTCCCTCTGTCTTCAAAAATTAGGAGGTTGGCAGGCTGTTCCTTTCTGGAGGCTCTACAGAAAGAATCCATTTCCTTGCCTTTCCAGCTTCTAGAGGCTGCCCACATTTCTTGGCTGATGGTCCTCTCCCTCTGTCTTCAAAGCCAGCAGCACTGCATTTCACTGCACCTTATTTCCATAATCACATCTTGCTCTTCCACTTCTGCATTCTCTTGTGATTACATTGGGCCCACTGGTGAAAAACTAGGATAATCACCTTATCTTAAGGTCAGTTGAGCTACAATCTTCATTCCATCTGCAACCTTCATTCTCCTTTGTCATGCAATATAACATATACACAGGTACTGGGGATTGGGACGTGGAAATCCAAATCCACGTTTACTACAATAATCAACATTTACTGAATGTTCATTACTTGCCAGCATGTTACATATAATTAAATAAAATTGTCATAATATGGTAGATTTTATTATTATTCTCATGTTTCAGATGAACAAACTGAGGCAAAAGAGGTTAAACAACTTGTTCAGTGTTACCTAGATGGAAAGTAGAGAATTCAGGATTGAACTCAGAAGTCCACATACAAAGCCTACACTTTTAACCTCTCAACTCCATCACTTCACAAACAAAATTCTCATCTAAATATACTGCAATTGCATGATGTCATGATTATCAGGATACTTAACTCACAGCCCATAAATTCCGGTAATCATAATAATTACCCAGAATAAGGGCAAGTTTAAAATTCAAAATGGCAGATGGACGACAGAGTCTATAGAGGTCATCAGGAAAAATTAACCGATGTCTATTGGGAAATTTGTCCCACTGGCATTCACTAGACTCCAAATCATGGTAAATATAATGTATGGGAGGTAGTAGCTTTGGACTGAGCTCCTGCTCTGGGACAAAACAGATGAGATCAAAGCAGAAAAAATGG
>NW_007729694.1:35565-50541 GCF_000696425.1 Galeopterus variegatus
TAGCTTTGGACTGAGCTCCTGCTCTGGGACAAAACAGATGAGATCAAAGCAGAAAAAATGGAGTCACTTGTGCAAAGTGCCATGTGATGAAACTGAACTTAGCAATGGGCCAGTTTTCAAAAAAAAAAACAGGGGATTTACTGCAATCAATCAGAAGAAGCCCAGTCAACCTGAGCCAGAGTGACAAGGAAGTCCCTCTGCATTAACCCTACGAGGAATGTAACTTTGAAATGACCAGTTTGCTTTTTATTCCTTTTTTCTGCCTGTAAAGTCCACGCCTTCTATTAAGCTTGAGTGCCTTTCTATTCTGAAGATAGAATGCTAACCGATTTATGATTCACTAATAAAAGCCAATTAGATCTTTAAAACTCAATTTGTTGAAATTTTGATAGTTAGATGATTACTAGGATATCAGGCCTTCTGGAGTAACCTCAGCCCCCGTGATAGCAGGACCACAGCAAGTCTTGCTAAAACACATCCAGGGACAAAGTTACTCCAGAGATTTTGAGCAGGGGGCTGGTGGCATAGCATTCTATGTGCACTGGAAATGTAGTGGGAAGGCTCTCTGGTGTTCATATTATTTGCATCCCCTAAATGTCACTTTGTAGTTTACAAGGTCCTTCTATATATATAACAGACATGGAACGGAACTTTCCTTTCTGTCCGGAAATTTCAGTTGCAAATCCCAAACAGAACAATTGGTAGCAAATACCACCCAGCATTCTTAGGAGAGATATCTCTTAAGGGGCTCATAAGAGGTGGCCAGATTGGTTCATCAACTATCATCTCCCCTCATTCACCTCCAGCAATATAGAGATTAACTGGGAAGAGATATTTTCTTTGCTGGGAAATTACAGGAGTGAGCAAAGTAGTGGAAAAGGGTGCTTCTGCCTTCCACCCCCAAAATAAGTGAGGGGGCTGCAACAAAATCCCTCAGAGAATTTGAAGGTAACTGTATGAAAGGAGACTGTCATCCTACTTCCTATCTGTTTGCTTTGTGACTTGCAAACATTTCCTGACCCTCTCCCTTCCCCCCTGCATGAGAGCATTTGGGGGGAGTTTGACATGAGCCCCCAGTGCTGGAGAGGCCCAAAGCCAGTGCTTGGCTCACACTGGAGAAGTCTGAAGATGCGAGGCTGGCTGGAACATCCCTAGGGCAGGGCAAGGAGAAAGGGGAGCAGAGGGAATAAGCTGCATTTGTGTTATTTGGAGGATGAGGGGGCAGCAATTCCAGTGAGCCACGTAGCTGCTGTAGCAGTAAGTTAGGCTAGTGCCATCTCAAACCGCCACCACCCAAGAAGTCTACCAGTGGGGTAAGCAGACTCCAGGGTGTGCTGAGGCCAGAGGCTAAGGGCTAGAGGGTCTTAGGAGGTCAGTGGGAAAATGAATCTCCTACATAGGCAACTGGTGCATTAAGGAGCTCCCTGAGAAATCTACAAAAGTGGCCAATGGCCACATGACACCAGATACACCAGTTATGCAAACCTCTGTCCTGTGTAATTTTGTCCTTTCCCTTCCTGTGGTTCTGGAGACTGAGAAGTAGGAAGAGGTGGAATCCTGCCTCCCACCACCCTGCAGGGCACTCCTTGGGCTTGAGGACTGTGGCGCAGGGAGGAGAAAAGTTTTGATTTACTTTGGACTGGACAGTTTAGCCCCTGACAAAGAGGTTGTTTTATTACCCAAAGTGACCAGAAAGCTATCAGTCAGAAAGCTGAGATACCCGGTTTAGAGAAGACAGCCTCCACAGAGCATATCTGAAGGCAGCTGTAGGAGGAGAACTAAAGCTGTTTTCTGATTCTACCCTGCTGAGTGACAGCTAATGTGTCCGGAGGCCTGGCCGTCACACACCTGCAGTCACGGGGGAATGAGGTTCATCTACCTTGACTTCTCTAAGTCAAAGGAGGTGTTCCAAGAGGTACAGGAGGTACAGCCTCTCGTTTTCCCAGTGCTTATGGAAGAACTGTTTCATTTTTCCCATAACACTTTGGTACAAAGGGCTGTAGATATTGCCCGTGCCTCTGCTAAAGGTGGGACTAAGAGGTAGCAGGTCAGGACTCCTTGCCTCTCGTTTTCCCAGTGCTTATGGAAGAACTGTTTCATTTCTCCCATAACACTTTGGTACAAAGGGCTGTAGATATTGCCCGTGCCTCTGCTAAAGGTGGGACTCTTTCACAACAGACTTAGGACAGTTTCCTGTCATCACCACAAGCTTTGGGAACCACCCAAGAAGGCTCCTTCTACCTCTGTGGAAAAGGAACAAGTACATTCATAGTTTAGACTTTTATGCACTTAGCCGATGAGGAGGGAAGGCATGCACTTTTTTTTTCCTGAGTGCACTCGGAGCAGTGATTTCACCAAGAGAAACCAAAAGAGAAACAAAACCGACTTTGCCTTCAAAGCAGGCCCGTACCTGAGCATGGCGCCAAATCCCTTCCTCTTTATTTTCCTTTCTGGGTCTTCATTCTCCTCCTTCCGCTTTTTCTCCTTGACTTTCAATTTGCCCTTTTCCTTTTTCTTCTCCTTCTCTTTCGCTTTTTTGACTTTCCTGGTTTTATTTTCTGTGTCCTCTAGCTCAGAGTTCCCCTGAGGGGCAGATTCACAATTCAGAGCTCCTTGGCCAGAGTGAGAGCTCTTATCAGACAGACCGTCTGTACATAGAAAAAAAAAAAAAAAATCAATACACATGGTCAGGGGCACTTATGGTGAGTATATAAAGGAAAGTCAAAATGTAAAATACAGAAGAATGAATAAAAGCACTCTGGAGTTCTACCCGTCCATGTGGCTACTTTATCCTTTGAAGATACTACAGCCTAAATCTGGTTACTTCAAGCCAGGGCTGATGCTGGGAGTGGGAGGACTGGTTGCTTAGCCGGTAACATGAAAGTCTTGATAGTGGTAAACACTGATCTCCCTGAAAGCTGGCTTGTTAATCTTGATCAGCTCAGAAAGCCCACATGCTGGGAAACAACCAGGGCAAGTTTATTTCCAGGAGAGGTTTTTGAGTACAAATATAACCCAACTGCTTCTACCCAATTAATGCAGTTAGTCCCCGTTGATGCTACTTCTAATGACTCCAATGAGAATGTTGAGAAATGCATACTTAGTGCTCCTACCCTAAGGGTAAATGACAGTTGGCCCTTGCAGGAAAATGAAGAACATTTCTTTAGCATTGCACTGTAAAATAAATTGCACATTGCGTCCTCCAATTCCATGTTCGTTAAGCCAAAGGGCAAAACATATCAGAAAAATGAATTACTTTTAATATCAAAAATATAATTGTGATTTTTAAATCGTTTTTCTCTGTAGTTAAGCACACATTCTTGCCTATGATTTGCAGATAATAATGAGAAGAAAAAACCATTTACGGAAGCATATTGCCCTACCAGCTTCTAATTCTTCAGGCCCATCATAAGATTTGTCGATGGCTGCTCTGAAGCTCTCGTTGCAGCCTCGGCCTCGAATCATATGTGGCCGGGGCCTGTGGAAGGGAAGTTCATTCTTCCTGACTTCAGCAACAGCAGTCTGCAGACTCTCCAAGGAACTGGACTTTTTCAAACCCAGAGTTGGACCAAAATCTTTGCTTGGAGATTCTGGAAAAGAAAGGGCAGAAGGTCACCCTTCCCCTAATAGGACAGTGTGGTATAATGGAAATGTTTCCTGTTCCAGGAATATTCCTGTTTGGGAATCTCAACACAGTGGACATTAAGTGAGCAGGAGTTGGGGTTATCTAGCTTTGCCGCTTTTTGTGAACTTGAACAAGTAGTTTGACTTTGAGCTTCAGTTACTTTTTCTAAAGTTGTAGCAAGATTTAAAATGACAATATATATTATATAGAGAAATTTATACGCATATGTGTCTATATGTACATGCACACACACATATATATGAATTTGAAAGGTGGTAGCTATCTAGAGAGATTATTTGTATGAGTGTGAGTGATTATATGTATGAAACTACACACAGACATACACACACGACGTGCATACACACAGATATACACACGCAGAGGCCTTACACAATGAGTGCTTCTGTCCCACACATTGTAGCTTTTATTATTGCCATGGTTATTTGTATAATTATTAAGAAAGATACTATGCATGGAAATCAAAAAACACTGAGGTGATTGTAATTTTTGTGATTGAACACTTTACCCTAGTGGCTATTAATGTATGGCAAATGCAATTTATGCAGTTAATAAATAAAGCGAAGCAAAGCAAGAAAACAACTTTTCTATGTCAATGCTATTGTTCTGAATATATTTCTATTTGGGTGTCAGAAAAGGGGCAGCCTTTTTATATGATATAAAATCATAAAATAGAAAAACTAAAATAGAAGTGAATTTTAATAATCTGTTTCCCAATATCTAATGTTTTTAATCTGTAGGGTTTGTCTTGCCCTGTACCTGCCCCTTCACTTCATTTCTTGACCTCCATTCCCACTTCCAGCCAGCCTCCCAATTATCAATAACAGGATTAGGCTTTATAAATATCAGCAGCACAAGGATTATTTTAAAGATGGAAAGAATTCTATCAGGGCTCTTGTTTCCACATTCGGAGCTTTTCCACCAGCCAAAGCTCGTGTCCCTCTCTAGTTACAAAGGAGATTACTGTCATGAAGATGCTACATTTACATTTCTGGAAATAAACTACAGTACAGTTTTTCAACAGATATAGGTTGAGTACATATGAAGGATTATGTACATAAAGTACCTACTTCCATGCCTAGCAATGCCTAGCACATAGCAAAGCTCAATAAACTGCATCAACTTTTATTACCATCAGCACCATGTTTGCTTCTTCTACCACTGCCACCATGAACACTACTACTAGTTGCTTAATACAGCATTGGGTAATACAAGGAATAACAAAGAAGCACAATAAAGGCCTAACGCATACATACACCAACTAAAGTGCAATAGCAATACACATACTTCTATATGTTCTGATTATGTTAAAAACAGTCAAAATAACGAGAATAATGCTAATAGCTAATGATACATGGAATGCTTCATCTGTGCCAAGCACTATTCTAAGTGCTTCAACTATATTAACTTACTATAACACTTACAGTTGTGCTATTGGCACTTCTTTTAGCCCCATTTTGCAGATGAGGAAACTGAGGTATAGAGCAGTGAAATAACTTGTCTAAAGTTAACATACTTAATAAGGGTCCAAATTAGGAACTGACCTGAGGCAGCCTAACTCCAACTTTTTCTGCTCTGTGTATATACTTTATTGCCTAAACAAATATTTGGTCTCTACCCTCTACTTGATTAGGGTCAAGCTGGCCCTACTTAAACTGGCCTACATTCTCCTCATCTCTAAAATAAGAACATTAATCTAGATTATCCCTGGAGCTTGGTCAAGCAGGCAAACTGCAAAAAGAGGATATTTCTTTACAGTTTCATCATTAACTTACAGGAGACAATTTTGCATTTTGAACAATACCCATGAAGATAATAAACACTGCATTTTATAGGTGACAGTGTATATCCAAGAGATGAGATTAACCAAAAATATTACAAGAAATTTTGGGAACAAATTTTAGTTGCTACTTTCAAGTCATAAATACTGAGGATATTATATCCAGAGAGAGGCACATTTCTTATATTCCCAGGAAGGAAGTCAAGTTGAAGAAACAAATTGAATAAGATCATTTCTGACAAGAAAACAAAAGGCAACATAGAGGTTTGAGGGTATTGAAGCAACAGTAAAAGCTTTGGAGTTTACAGAAAATATTTTACACCATCAACCCTTAGGGATGTTTGACATGAAGTTTGGTGAAAACATGAAGATGAAAATTATCTGAGAAAGCCTCAATCCTCTGTCAACAACAACAATCATCTTCCATTTATTAATTGCCATTCAGAAGATTATATTACAGCCCAACTGTAAGCATTCACATCAACGTTTAGCCATAAATTCCAGAAAACATGAAAATGAATAAATCGTCTGAAATATAAGGCATGTTATCAAAAAGAAGCTCATTTAAAGCTCAGCAAGAAGTCATATCTGAGAAGGAACAAACACACTGTTACTCATTCTAAGCAATCTGAACATTAAGGATTCATGGATTTTGCAGGAGTAATAGAGCTGGCAATTAATTCACTTTATATAAATAGAAGTCACAAATTAGAAGCACCAACTGACGTTGGGCAACATTACAACCTACCTCTACTGGATGTAATACACAGTAAAATTAAAAGCAAAAGGGCAGCTGAGTCCTAGATTGCCAATGTGGACTCAGAGGTTGACAAACTTGGAAAAGAATTTTGTATTTATTCCTGAGGAGTAAACAGGATGTAGCAGTGGAAGAGAGACTGGTGTAGAGAGGAGTATCCAGAATCAAGAAAGACCTTACAGGGATTTACAGGTTCAGCTGACTGACTGACCTGGATCTCCAAGTAAAAGGGTACTCTGACAAGGACCTTCACTAGGGCTCCCCATGTCCTTTAGGTGTCTAGAGTCCTCTGACTGAAGGTCAAGGTTATTGGTTGTGGGAAGGATTACTTTGTCAATTGATGGGCATCAGTGGTACTGACTGACTGACCTGGATCTCCAAGTAAAAGGGTACTCTGACAAGGACCTTCACTAGGGCTCTCCATGTCCTTTAGGTGTCTAGAGTCCTCTGATTGAAGGTCAAGGTTATTGGTTGTGGGAAGGATTACTTTGTCAATTGATGGGCATCAGTGGTAAATTCCAACAGGACACTTGAAATAAAGTACCCTATATCACGTAAAGATTGTGTGGAATACAACAATTGTCACGTACATTTCCTCTTCCCTACTCTTACTCTCACCAATTTCAGTTTAGGTGGACATTGCATAGGAAATTTTACAGCTTTTAGAATGAGAATATTCACTGTCTATTTCTAGCCTCACCATTTACACAAGTCATATTTTTTTCTAGGCTCTCACTTAAAGTAGAAGGCTCTTTGAAGGGATAAGGTAAAGTGAGTAATTTATCAAAATCCAAACTTGATCCATTGAAGTTACCCCAAAATATAATGACTCTCCACATTTTGATCTGTAGGTGATGTGATATTGACTACTGCTGATTTTAAGCAATTGTTTGATAGAGTGGAGCTATGAATACCACACGTTATCAGTCATGGGAGGTATCTTGTCCAAATTTGAGCATTTACTTGTCCTGTTTTGAGCATCTAAAGAGCTAATCTGAATATGACTGTTCAATGATTTCTAGGCCAGTTTAGTTTAGTTGCAAATGCCAGGGAACAGATCTTTTTCCAAACTTTAGTAGCAAGGCTTTATTTTTTAACCGATGACTTCTACATCCAGTGACCATGTTCTCTAAGATCTAGAGGAACTTATCCTTCCCTCACAAACATAAACTTAACATATAGGAACTTCATTAAACAAATGATACAACAATTATCAAGGGTGCTAAAAGAAGGATCCTACATGATAAAAATTATTCTCAAGGTGGTAACATAAAAATATTCTTAATATTGTGTGTCAAATTTTCCCTTAAGAGTAAGGCCTCATAAAGAAATACCACTGAAATATATGTATATTTTAAAGATGTTATAGCACTTTCAATGATTCCCTCTGTTCCCAAATAAAGGATTGGCTTGACTCGGACCTGGAGATCTTCCCAGAAAAGTAGAGGGAAATTACAGGGTCATGTTTTCTGGACCCACCAATCCTCAGATGCATCCAGTTACTCCCCTCTATTCCCCAAAATACAATGTTTTGAGAAGAATGGACACACACACCAAGACTAAAGATTTTAAGGAGCTGTGCTACCATTTCTCCTCTGCGCATAAAGGAGGTGGTGAGAGGCCTGAGAGGGAGCTACCATCTAGGTGGAGAGGAGCCACCAGCAAAGAGATTCTTTTTTTTTTTTTTTCTGTTCTGTTGCAGCCTGTGGTGAGTTCCCTTTTAAGGAAATTGTGCTTGAAAGGCACGTTTAACTAAATATGACACCTTATAGCATTTACCTTTTACTCTAAGTTTTGACCTTTCTATGTAATGGCTTTTTACATATTTGCAGATAACCATTATGCATTCTTAAATTTTCTTTTGCTTAAAATGAACAAACTATGAGGGGGTCTTTAAAAGGAAGAACCCTTCATGGAAGGATTCATACTATATTTTAATTCTATTTCTTCACGAGCTTCTTGAAGTCCCCTCATAAACAAACAAATTGTGATTTGTTTGACCTCTTCTGGTCATTGTTTCTCTTGAAATATTTTATTAATATTGCTGTTGGACATTTGGGATATAGCCATGAAGAGTCAGCAATATTCCTGACAAATTAATTCTCAAACCAATTAAAATGAAAATAAATTCTAATTAATTTCACGTAGCTCAGTGTCTATCTTGCTAAGGTCCGAGGCTGGAAATAAATTAACACTGAGGAGAATTCAGACTCTGAGCAAGGGTGAATTTTAACTGGAAACAAAATACAATATCCATGCTTGTTGTTTTCCCCAAATTTGAAGTGGATACAGCCTGCCGCAAAGATGGCATGGGGAGTTGCCCACATGGAGTGATTTTAGGCAACCAGTAAGGACTATTCTGCATCCAAATTTCCTCTCTCTATAAGTTTAGCTCCTTTAGTTGCAATGGAAATAGTCTCTGGTAAATAGTAAAACTTGAAATTTATTGGATAACTGTGGACTCAGAATTGAAGGACACTAAAGCGTAGGAAACACAGAAGCGCTGTATATCTAGGGTAAGAAGAAAGCACATCCATTTTTTTAGGGCGCTTCTCTCAATGTTCTGATGGAGACCAAACATTGTCAGACTTTGAGGCACCCTTCTCAAGACTCCAAATCCAGGGAGCCAAATTGATTGTGTTAGACAGTATGACCGTACCTGTATTCAAGACTAGAGGTAGCATCCCATGGCAAAATCTGAGTGTGGGGTAGTGAAAAGCATCACATAACCATTCTAGTCCTCTAACTTACTTCTGGATATTCCTAATCCCTTTAATAAGAATGAAGCTTTTAAATTTGTATAAAGATGTGCTTTACTTAAAGAGAAAATACATATTAGACACATTTAGTCTAAGTTTTGAATTTGAACAGTCAAGAGATCCTCTGCTATAAATATTATTAAGATGGAAGGAAAAACATAGATGCATTGATTGCCATACATGAGATGATATGGCTCTTCTGAAAGCACTCCACAAGGGAGGTTTGGGTGCGATGCATCCAGTTACTCCCCTCTATTCCCCAAAATACAATGTTTTGAGAAGAATGGACACACACACCAAGACTAAAGATTTTAAGGAGCTGTGCTACCATTTCTCCTCTGCGCATAAAGGAGGTGGTGAGAGGCCTGAGAGGGAGCTACCATCTAGGTGGAGAGGAGCCACCAGCAAAGAGATTCTTTTTTTTTTTTTTTCCTTTTTGTCTCTTTTTTTGTGACCGGCAACGGATCGCAACCCTCAGTGTCGCGCCCGTACCGGACTGGGACCGGCAACGGGATCGCAACCCTCGGTGTTACCCCCGCACCTCGCTCAGCCAGTGAGCGGCCGGTCTGTATGTGGGATCCGAACCCTCGGCGGGAGCGCCGCTGTGCTTCCCAAGCGGCGCACTGTAGCAGTGAGCCACCGGGCCGGCCAGCAAAGAGATTCTTAAAACACTGAGAAACTGCTGCCCCAGCCTTCTAGGTAAAAAGCCCATTTGAACATACTGTGAAACAGAAAGTACTTCCTGAAGGACTGTTTGGATGTGGATGTCAGTCTCTCTGACTCAGTCTTGGATTTCTGCCTCTGCCCGACAGCTTGAGAACCGCTGTTAGTTCCCTACAGGCAGGTGATTAGAATAACAGAGAATAAAACTGTCTAGTGAGTAGTGGTTAATAGTGAATGATTAAAGGCAAAGGCGATAGAATATCCAAACACTCCCCACTCTGCCAATTACTTCTTGAGTTATAAACCTCTCTGTACCTTAGTTTCCTTATCTGTAAAATGAGAATAAGATGAGCAGAGTAGAGTCCGTGGCACATAGCACTCATAAGGTGTTGGTGATAATCATTGTCATAGTTGCTTTTGAGACACCTCCAAGTGTTTGAACGTGTGTAGTCCTACCGCAATTGATTTGGTTCAATTCACCATTGCGTTCTTAAATGTGGCCATGCCTTCCACAAAGAGTTGAAAAGGACTTTGTAAAAAAAAGACTATTCTTCCTTTTGTGTTCAAAAATTAAACTGATTTAAAAAAGAAAATTCCTTACATTTTTTCTTTTGAAATAAACTGCATATATATTCATCTGTTCATCACATATACAGTCCATTCTTGGGAAGATTAATAGTGGAGTCTTGGTTGCCCTTCCCCTTAGGCTATAATCATTTAATTAGTCTGAGATTTAATTGGCAATGTTTGAACTTCCCACTCTAGCACTGAAATCTTGCAATAAAAGAATGCCTTAATCCCGAAGACCAGTAATTGGATCTTCCATTATTGATGAAACTGCTTCCAATACATTCTTATTAAAAAATAAGGAATTATTTTGAGGAAGGTATTCACTTTCAGATACATGGCAAGTTTTTCTCCCAGCTAGAGCTTTATATTAGTTATGATACATTAACAATAAATAATGTATTAATTTTCACATTTCAATAATATCAATGCCCTCAAGGCACTTAGTGAAAATTAATTAAGTTAGAGTCCCTCTTTCTAAAATAAAGGGATTGTGCCCATTTGTAAATTAGGGATCAAAATTATTGTAATGCTATCCAGGGGTCACAGCATGAAACCTAAGACGGCCAGGAATTTGTCAAGATAGCTTGTTTTCATTATCAATTTGGCCTTGCTTTCTTATAAGCAATGAACTTCGGCAAACACAATAGAAATGCTTTACTTACTTCATGGAGAGCTGTGATGCGAAATTAATAGCCTTAAAACTCTTTGAATGAAAAATTATTATAAATTCCAAGTAGGAAGTCATAGCACCACTTTATTCTCCAACATATTCTGCTTTGTCTTTTCATTTTAGATTTACACTTACTGAAAATTCTGTACATTTGATTTTTTTAGATTTCCTAGAGGCAAAATGTCTTATGTGCTTTAATAGATATCACTGCAAATCCATTAGCCTTGAAAAACATTCTTCATAATATTTTAATGTATAATTTCCCAAATTATGTTGTCTGTGGTAACTGCGTCCATAATGGGCCTAATTACCTTCTTGTCTATCTCAGTATTCCAAATATTGATCATCATTCTAAGCTTGTCACAGTGCCCCCTTTCCTAGTCATTACCATAGGGCATAATGCAATTTGGCTTTACATTTTCTACCGTCACATGTGTCTCTCTTTTATGGCAATTTTGAAGTTCTTCAAGAGCAGATTTTTTTCTATTAAGTCTTATAAATCCCAGAGTCTTCTATCATTTCCTGAAATACATGTCAAAATGTTCAATAATGAACTTCTCATTAAGATTCATACATTTGCATAATCTCCTCTATTCTGTCTCCAAACACTATCTATTTTAAAGTAAAAATATCCAGTGAGAATATGGGAAGATTATATGAATGAATAAATTTTTTGATTGAGCATGAGAATGGTGTTTCAAGTGTCTTCAAATGTTTGCCAAGTATTGCTATACACTTTAACTTTCTTTACTAGAAATTCCTTCTCTTATAAACTGAAAGTCAAAATCTTATGCCATGTTTAGGTTTCTTTCCTGGACTCAAATTATGTCCAGCAAATATAATGAATAGTAAATTCATTAAACCAAAAATATTCTCATGGCACTTTTCTTTCTTTCCCGTTTCTTCTCTATTGTGCAGAAAAGAAAATGGACTTAATGGTTCAACTTACTCAGTAAACTATTTTTAGAAAAATATATAAGTATATCTGTGGGCAGATTCTGTTAAGGCAACTGAAGAACTCAGGCAACCCCATTCTTGGTTTGTTTTAATCTTTTGTTTTCATTCTTTCTGCCTTTGGAAAACTGCTGGATTTTAAAAAAAACAAAAACAGAAACAAAAACAAAATTTGCATTCAAGATAATAATGGGTTGAAAAGTTAGGTAAACAGCATTGTTCTCCAGAAGGGAAAAGTCACTACTTAAAGGAAAACACTACCTTAAAAAAAAACAAAAACAGAAACAAAAACAAAATTTGCATTCAAGATAATAATGGGTTGAAAAATTAGGTAAACAGCATTGTTCTCCAGAAGGGAAAAGTCACTACTTAAAGGAAAACACTACCTTTATTATTTAAGCAGGGGAAAATAAAAGACTTATTTGAGAGTTAAACTGGCTAATGTGGTAAAGTTTACTACTTGGGAAATAGGATGGATAAATGCCTCCTACCTTTGCTTGGCTTTGTTGATTTTTGTATCCTCAGCACAGAGAAATACTAAATAAATATTTGTTGTAGGAATAAAGGAATGTAAGGGTGAAGAGCAGTTAAAACACTCAGATCACTTTTCTCCAGTGTCCTGCGGTTAAACTAAATTTTACCTGGAGAAGCACAGTCCACAGCTGCTTCATTTCCTCCAAGCACACATACAGCTTCCTGTTCTTTGTTAACACAGCCATTATGCTCTTTTGTGTCACTTTCAAGGATTTAATAATTTCTGCCCTACCTATAATTATTCACTCATCTTCTCTACATTTTGCTTTTCTTTTTATACTAGTCATTCCTTTTGCTTAACTTCTCTCTTTGTAATATTAACCTTTTCTGCCATTTCCATTTTACATGCATGTTAAATAGTCTTATTTTTATCTACTGCCAAGAACACCTTTATTTGTCTTCCAGCTCCTCCTTGTATGCCTTGGAAATGGGATTTTCACTCTAAATGCAGACTATTTCTGTGATTTGTTCCCCTCTTTCCTTTTACCATTTACTTTTTTTTTTAATTGATGACCAGTAAGGAGATCTTAACCCTTGACTTGGTGTTGTCAGCACCACACTCTCCCAAGTGAGCCACAGGCCAGCCCCTACCCTTTACTCTTTGTATGTCTTATTTTAGTAGCACATCTTTTTTCTGTTTTTGATTGCTGAGTGGTTTATATTTTTACATGGGTTGTATTCTGCAATACTTTCTAAATAAATTATAATATAAAACATTCTAATAAGTTTCTTCAAAAACCATTAGCATAACCAAAAGGTCAAAGTGTGACTGATTTCTTGGAGAGTACCCACATGAATATATTTTTACATGTTGATATACTGGGAACGTATATTTTTTAGAGCCAAACATTATTTTTATACTTTTTGCATATTTCTTCCCTTTTGATACCTAACTGATTGTACTTAAAAAAAAGACAGACCTCAAATTCCCAATTACCGAGTTATTTACAGAACTGATAGAACATGAGGCTTTTCAGTTTCATGTTAATATGAATAACAATTTCTTTACAGATATACTTTAAGCAAGGTTTCAATCTAATGTTAAAATGTCAAGCCAAAATCAAGTCAGCTATCAACAAGTGCTACTGAGTATTTTTTGAGACTCAGAACTGTGCTTGGTCGTAACAGGAATGGAAGATAAGGGTAACAGTAACTTTTCTGGTTGCTTTGTAGTTTACCAAGTTCCTTCCTGCACAAAGTGAGCTCACATTATATACACTTGATCTTACCCAAAATTAACTATATGTTCATAACAAGAGAGCACTAAAAAGAAGGAGGGAAAAAGGACAGGATAAATTAATAAGAGCAATTTCACTCATGTCCCTCTCAATGAGAGTGTGCCCTAGGGAGAGTGTGTGTCTAGGTGTTTGGAGAAATGAACTGTTCACTGCAGGTCTTTGTTTACCTCTGATGCTGTGTGCATCTCACCACACTGAGTGAGATTCTTATATTTTAAGACTTATATTGTTCATGAGTCTCTTAGTCAGTTCTGGCCACTATAACAAAAACACTATGTAACTTATAAACAACAAGAGAAATTTGTCACAATTCTGAAGACCGAGAAGTCCAGGATCAAGGTGCCGACAGATTTTGTGTCCAGTTGTGGACTTCTTGGTCCACAGCTTCTCATTTTTGTCTGCACGTGATGGAAGGGGCAAGGGAATTCTCCAGGGTCTCTTTTATAAGGATACTTATCTCATTCATGAGGGCTCTGCCACAGATGTCTGCCCATGCTAGAGCTCTCTTTGCATCAGCAGAAATGGCACTGTGTGGATGCTACCAAAGTTGTTTGCCTGTGCCCTCTGGCAGGGTGGCCACTGTGGCCTGTGCAGCACTGGGTCATGCTGGAGTCAAAGCTGGGGTGGCCAAGGAATTTGGCACTAGAGCATGGAAAGTACAACTCATGGTGATTGGCTGTGCTGGGCAGCATATGCTGAAGTCCTGCAGGCACTGACAGCCCCTCCTTTGAAACTGCTCTATCCCCAGTACCCTTGTAGTCTGGGCCTGCACAAGAAGGGCAGCTCTGATGATCTCTGAATTGCCTTCAGGATCATTCTTCCACTGTCTTGGAAAATATCTCTTGGCTTCTGTTGAAATGGCTGATCCACAATAACACCTTATCACACAGTCGCTTGACTACACCATTAGTGTTCTCTCCTAAATAGGCCTTCTCATTCTTTTCAATATGGATAAGCTAAGAATTACCCAAATCTTTAAGTTATGCTTTTTTTTAATTAACAATTCATCTTTAAGCCTACACCTTCAACACTTTGCTTAGAAATAGTTTCAGCTAACTATCTAATTTCACCACTCACAAGTTCTACCTTCCACAAAATACAAGAACACAAACAAAATTCACTCAGGTTCTTTGCCACTTTGTACCAAGGATAGCCTTTCCTCCAGTTACTAATAATATATTCTTCATTTCCATGATGATATCTGAGATATCATCAGAATGGCCTTCACAGTCCATATTCATACCAACATTCTGTTCAGGATTGCCTGCATATCCTCTAAGAACACCGAAGTTTTCTCTATAGTTCTCCTCTTTTCTTTTGGAGTTCTCACCAGAATTACTTTAAATGTCCAATCACAGCAATGTAGGCTTTTCTAGAATGAACCTCAAATCTCCTCCCACCTCCATCC
>NW_007729694.1:51531-54659 GCF_000696425.1 Galeopterus variegatus
TCCAATCACAGCAATGTAGGCTTTTCTAGAATGAACCTCAAATCTCCTCCCACCTCCATCCATTTCCCAGTTTCAGAGCTGCATCCACATCTTTAAATATCTGTTACAGCAGCACTCTTCTCAGTATTAATTTGTCTTAGTCCATTTGGGCTGCTATAAGAAAATTCCATAAACTGGGTAGCTTATAAACAACAGAAATTTATTTCTCACAGCTCTAGAGGCTGGGAAGTCCAAGATCAATGCACAAGCAGATTCTGTGTCTGTTGATGGCCTTCTTTCTGATTCATAAATGGCCATCTTCTTGCTGCATCCTCTTATCATGGAAGGAGTGAGGATGGAGTCTCCAGGGTCTCCTTTATAAGGGCACTAATCCCATTCATAAGGACTCATCATGACCTAATCACTTCCCAAAGGCCCCAACTCCTAATACCATCACATGGCATTAGTATTTCGACATAGGAATTTTGGAAGGACACAAACATTTAGTCTATAGGAATGTGTCACCATCCTTAAACACAAGCCAAGTAACACACCTGGTGTTTGAAGAAACAGCTATCTGTTTGAAACAATAATTTTGCATTCTCTCCTTTATGGTAAATTTTGGGGATTTCCGACAGTATTTTGTGACTTCCTTTTACATTCCTGAGAGGCAGTTCCTCAGTACTCTATCTCAGGTAAAATTTGGTACAACCACTAACTCTCTTCTCCTTCCTCTTTTAAGTGCCCTGAATGTGTAGACAAGGAAACCCTGGCCTATTGACTTGGCCAAGCTACTCAGATACTATGTGAGGCTTTCCTGGTCTGGACAACCCTTGAGCTAAAGTTCTTCCCACTTTGCTGTCTCAGAAATAAAGGATTAAGCCCCTANGAAAACACCAGAGATAAATCCTTCATGAACCTTTAAAGTTCATGAAAGAAATACAGGCCCCCAAATTTAGAAAATAAAAATGATAGTACACATTCCTGGATTTCTCTTGAGTCATATTTCCATGGGGTCATGTTATCCCTTCACTGTACTCATTAATTGTTTCTTCATCATCCACTAATAATTTAATCTTTAAAGCAATAGCTAGTAAAAGCACCATCCTGCCATCACACCAGTTGGGTTCATGTTTCAGCTCCACTGATGTATTAGCTCTGTTACCTTGAGTGAGGCTCTTATCTCTGTGTCTCAGTTTCTTCATCTGTAAAAAAGAGATAATAACAGCTCCTCCCTTATAGGGTAGTTGGAATATTATCTGATATGTAGTTTGGAACATGACAGCCGGCACATAGTAAATACTTAACAAATGTCACCTCTTACCATTTTGTCTTCTTGATAAGCAAAATTTATACCCATCAGCAGGATTCTCTACGATCAACAGAATGCCAAGAGGATTTCTGTTTCCATATCCATACACTGTGGGCCAGGGCTATCACTAGCTTTGAATTTTCACTCTTTATTCAAAACTTCTACCTTTTTTTTNGGCCAGGGCTATCACTAGCTTTGAATTTTCACTCTTTATTCAAAACTTCTACCTTTTTTTTGTGTGTGTGTGTAGTCTAAGATTTCTCATCACTTTTTAAATCATCTTCTATCCCCTTTGCTTCTTTCAATAGCTCAAACAAGCTTGTTTCTTGCAGAAACATATTTCCTAAATGCCAATGATGAGAATAACCATGTCTAGGACAGCAAGTAAAGGGCTAGTGTCTTTCGCCAGCCAAGTGACTCTTCTCCCTCAGACCAACCCATGACAAAATTACAAATTAGACAAGGTTATAGACGTTTGGGGTCATTGGCCAACAGGTATGCCTGCCAATAGTATACTATAAATGCTGACATATAGCACAATTAAGGGCTAGAGTAGTTTAGACTTGTGGAAGTCTAGAGAAAAGAAAGCACAGTGTGGTCCTGAGTTACTGGATAAGGCTTCATGAATAAAGTGGGACTCATCCTTGAAGATGGATGGAACACAGATCAGAAAAGCGGACAGGCACTGCACAAAGGGGGAAAAACATGAAGAAAAGTCTATACATGTCCACTGGGTATGGAAACACAAGAGAGGATGGAGTGACTGGTCAGAGACTGTGCTGAGGATTGTCAGGTAATAATTGTGGATAGAGAGGATAAAGTAAGACATGAAGAGCCTTGAAATTTTGCTGAGAAGGCAAGACCCAAATCAGCGGACAATAAGAAGCCATTAAGTTTTTCACAAGAGAAATGGCTTGATACTATTAGTATTTTGAGAAAAGATAATATGGAAGAAGTATATAGGATAAATTAAAGAGATGAGAGACTGCTATATCTTATAGCAATGGAGCTTGCTATTAATAAGATATCTTACTCTTTACTTTCTTCCTATTTACAATTTCAACTTCAGGCTTCTGTGAAGTAATTTTTCTAATGTCTTTAATAGCTGGCCGGTATGGGGATCTGAACCCTTGACCTTGGTTTATAACACTGTGCTCTAATCAACTGAGCTAACCAGCCATCTAATGTCTTTAAAAACATTTTTAGTGTGGTCAGTCATCTGTCCTCACAATGAACAGAACTAGTGGTTTTCCTTTGACCAGGAGAGAAAGGCTGCAGAAACATGTCCTAGTCCACTTGGGAGGTGAGAGATGCTCACGACTGTGCGTCTGTGATTGGACAGGATGGGCATGCTGCTTGCTACTCCAGGCTCCCTCCTGGCACGGCTTAGTTGTGACTGTCATGGCCAGACCCTTTGATATCTCCTCTTACGCATACTCTACTATAGTCTGTAATATATAATGATTAATGGGCAGTAAAACTAATAACATGGGGACACACAAAATAAATGAGGTGGCAAATATGAAAAGGAAATCCAACTTAATGTTGTTGTGAAATCTGACAACACGCTGGAGTTTTCCTATAACTCAGCCCGAGAGTCCTTGCCAGCAGGAAACAAGGTTACAAGAAGGCGATATTTCCATTAATAACCTCCCCTTGGGGCAGTCTATGATCGGTCTTCCTTGCACTGAAATTCTTGCTGGATTGCAGTGAAACATCAGGGTACATGTAGATACTGTTCTACTCTACCTCAGGGAAGCTCATGGAGAAACAGGAATGGCATCAAAACTCTCCAGTTATCCTATTTTTTTTTTCCTTTTTGTCTTTTTTACTGACC
>NW_007729694.1:55609-57529 GCF_000696425.1 Galeopterus variegatus
GCGGGAGCGCCGCCGCACTCCCAAGCGGTGCACTCTCCAGTGCGCCACCGGGCCGGCCCTCTCCAGTTATCCTAAACTGTCCCTTTTACCTTCCCCTGGTGTTGTCATCCGTTCTTTTTTCCAGTATCCAATATTCCATCTGGAATGAGCATCCTGATCTTCCTTGGTGTATATACCTCCCCAAGTCTTGCCCAGTGTGGGTATGACCCAGGAATGACTACTCAGTGTATTTGTTCCCCCTGGTTGGTTCAGGGAGAGGCTATTGGCCCACACAGGGCTAACTAGAACTAATCCTGGTAGAGTGACCAGGAAAAAGTCATCTTCTTTGCTGTTGAGGTTACTGGGAGGATAAGCCTGGAGCTGATGACAGTCATCTTGCTTTTCCTTTGGGGAGAGAGGACCATTCTCCAGATCATTAGTAATAACTATAGACATACTATTAAGTGTTAGACGTTTTAGAAAAATAGAATAGCTTTTAAAAGAGAAACAAAATCAATTCCTGCTATGGTTGACCAGGGGTTCAAACAACTCATCTACAATTACACTAATTAAATATGTTGATCTGGATTTTAGATACATGTGTAAACCTGGCATCACTTTTAAGGGCATCTTGCTCCCCTAGTATTGCCATGGCTACTCAACAGAGACCTCACATTTTGGAGGAGAGAGACCTACCTCACAGGCAGGAGATGTTTGTTTCTAGAAAAGTTTGTGTTGTATAGGTGTGTTTGTTTCAGACCTCCCATTCACAAAAATCTCTGAACAAACTAAAAACTTTTTTATAAGTTGACTCTAAGGAAATGATGGACTGAAAGATATCTAAGGTGCTTAACAGGGGAGATTGTGATATAGGAGGCATCTTTAGTGTGGACTTGGAAGAGGAATATTGTGGGTTTGGGCAAGTCATTTAACCTCTGGGGGCTTCAGTTTCATCATCAGTAAAAGTAGAATAATGAAAAAAAATATTTATGATGATGGTAAAAATAGCAGCAGCAACATTTACCAGGCACGTTCTTAATATGTAAACATATATGAACCCATTTAATGATACTAATGTCATCCACAGTTTATAGTTGAAGAAACTGAGGCACAGATAGTTTAAATAACTTGTATGAATTAATAGCAAGGCCAAACATAGGTTTTTGTTATGATCAGATGAAATTATACATGTACAAAAACATCATAAAGCCACAGTGTATTCTATATACGTCATATATTATTAATAAGATTTAAAATTATATATTAATATGATTAATATTAATATGATCGATACTAATATTAATGTGATCAATAATTATCATATATTAATATGATTAATATATTAATCATATACTATTAATAAGAAAAAAGGTGGTGTTTTCCTCCACATATCTCATAGAAGCTGGACTCAATTGATCAAAAGAAGACATAGGGGTACGTCTTTGTGAATACCTGTTCTCAGGGAACAAGCAATCTACATGAGAGTCAAAAGCAGAACTCAAAAGCATCCCCAAATAAGGAGGATATGGCAAGACTCAAGGGGAATGGTGGGAGTCAGGACAAAACAATGTTTCTGGGCTAACATGGACCCCTGAAAACAGGAAATACTAGACAGAGATAGCCCCAGAGACAAAGTGGGAGACAGGTGACAGCAGTGGCATGCTGTGGGACAGCAAGTCCACCCATTTGTCCACTGTATTCATAGGGAGATGGGGGGTTGTAGAGATGAGGTTGGACAGAGAAGACAGAAAAAGACCAAGGAAGATCCCAGTGGCCAGCTGAACAGGTTTGTGACAGAACCCACTGGCAATATGAGGTCTCTGAAGTCTGTGACCCTGGGTCCAAACAAAGTCACTCAAATACACTTGTTTATTACTGTAGACGACAGGCAAGTCAGGGGCTTCCTAACCACGCCATGCTGTACGTGGGATTCAACTGCTC
>NW_007729694.1:58013-62460 GCF_000696425.1 Galeopterus variegatus
GACGACAGGCAAGTCAGGGGCTTCCTAACCACGCCATGCTGTACGTGGGATTCAACTGCTCTAAGTAGATATTGCCTAAGGACCCCAAACTGGGATGCATGTTTTGTTTTGGCTCAACAATAATGACAATGATAACTGATCATTATTTAGAATTTAGTATGTGACATGATCTGTGCCAAATGCTTTGCATTCTCTTGACAGCCCCACAAAGGGGGTACTATCATTATTTGCCCTTTATAGATATCAGCCTCCCAAAACAGAAGCTGCATTGTGCCCCAAACATCGCAGAGCCCTATTTTCCTGTGCCAAATGCTTTGCATTCTCTTGACAGCCCCACAAAGGGGGTACTATCATTATTTGCCTTTTATAGATATCAGCCTCCCAAAACAGAAGCTGCATTGTGCCCCAAACATCGTAGAGCCCTATTTTATTTTTAATAATAAATTACAATAAAGATATAAAAACACAAGGCTTTTCTAAAAAGCATTTATATCAAAAAAGAGAAAGAAACACTTGGTTTACTGTTAACACTCCCACAAAAAAAGAGCTGTTTTTGTTCTAATTTTAAAATCAACTTTGGAGCAACGTGCCTTATTTTTATATTCCCTGCCTTGTTCCGGAGAAGAATTTATAGAGGAGCTTGTGATGCATCATTAAATAGTTTTTCCCATCATCTGATAACTGAGTTATTAGCACTAGATATAGTCATGGGGGAAAAAATAAATGTTTATGATGATTTAAAAGACCAATTATAAGCCTTTGCCTTATTCCTTACTCAGCATCCTGCATGGCATATAAAAATAGCAATGAAAAAAAAATACTACGTTTGAAATTTTAGCTGAGCAGAATGTCAGTTTTCAGTTACACTTAAAGAATAAAAAACATTAGGATACCATTAACATTTTCAGAGTAATAAAGGCAAAGTAAGATTGTTTTTTATTATTATTATTACTACCATTAATGGGTCAGAGCCTTCCAAGGGAGTAAAGCTGGGGACAACCCAGACACTTTCAATAGAGCATTAACTCTTTCAGGTCAAAAGGGGCCCATTTAGTGGACTGCAGCAGTCATTTAATAAATGATACCCTTGTGGCCTGAAAGAATTTATCTCCTGTCTTAAGAGTCTTGCTTACACATTTCTATTTTCTATATTCTATCCCAATAAATATTCCAGTAAGAGAAAAGGTTAATTTGCAGATAATTATTTAGGGAGGGAGGGAATATTTTTTTTAAAGCAGAAAAACAAAAACAACCTGTCACAACGCATCAGTCACTGTGTGCAAATCTGGAAAAGGATAATGAGCCTCATGAAGTAACAGAATTAAGCTGAAAAATTAGAGGTGCAAGATGGAACAATTTTCTTTCAAGGGAAGTACGTGGTGAAATAATTTTTTCCCCTTTGCTTGCTTTGTGCAGTTTATATGTGACTAAGTACAGCTAATCCTGTCTCTTTTCAAAAGTTAATGTCAGCTACTAGAATAATCTGCTTTCTTGATTTAATTGCATGGTTTAACCTCTGACATAACCTTTTAATTCACACCATGACAGCCAACCCTATGAAAGTTTTCTAGAAATCTGAGTAACTTCCCAAAGGTAAGGGCTGCTTTCCCTCTTGTAGGTGTAGAGAACATTCTGCTTAAGATCAAACACAGCTGCTTTGGGTGGAGAGGCAGCTGGCTTACTACAGAGAAGAGGGAGATTTATTAGAATATCTGGTTTGTTAAAAGATGAATGCACAACAATGTGAATGCATTTACTACTACTGAACTTCACACTTACAAATGTTCAAGATGGTAAATTCTATTATGTTATGTATATTTTACTATAATTAAAAAATTTTTAAGTTTTAAATTAGAAGTTTTTAAAGTTGTATACATAGTTATTAAAAAAGAGTATGGTATAGAATGATGATTTGGACAATGAAAGTGTTCAGGTCCATTTTGATTCAAATAAGGATTTAGAAAAAGAAAATACTGTAAACATTTTGCGGCTGTTTAGGAAACTGAATTAATGAGAATACCCAGCTTCTTAAAGTGCTTGGACAGAAGTCTCTGGCCATAATAGAGTAAGGATTCTCTTTGGATTTTATATGAAGACTAAACAATGATTTTCGCAGTGTGGGATCTCTAATAAACAATTGAGTTTAGACAATTTTTTTTTTAAAACTAAAAGATGGTAAAATTCTGATGTTGTTTTAATCCTGATCTAATTTTTCCCCCACATTATTAAGAAAGTTTCTCATATTTTAGCAATTTAAGAAACATGATTTGGGGGGACAATTTCATTTTAATAGCAAGAATTTAAAATATGTTTTGTCTTTCTTACTTAAGTCACTGAAATACCTGAAAAGGGAACACATATTAAGGGCTAACTTGCATGCATCTGTTGAATTAATAAGAATACCTGGCTTCTTAAAATGCTAGGGCAGAGTTTCTGGCCGTAGATGGTGTCAGGATTCTTAAGTAGACTATCAGCAAGAATGAAAAGAGACCAGGAAGGTGAAATAACAAACCAAGTCCAAACACATCATTTTCAATTAAATTAGATTCCTCTGCAGAGAATACAAAGTGAAGATGGGGGGAGGCTCTCTCATTCAATATTTCTCTTTGTTGTAGATATTTTTATTTAAATTATGTCAATATGAGTATTTTCCTTTACATCTTGGATTTTTCTCCTATAATGAAATGATAATTCTTTGCTTATATAACTTCATTAATGCTGTATTAGAATTTTGTTGCATAATCAAGTAAAAAGGGGGGTAGAGTGGAGAATACAAAATTTGTTTAAACAAACATCTTCAATAATTAGAAAACAGAAGGGAATTTTCTACAAAGTGGACCAAAGCGACTGATGTCCATAAGTTAAAATCAGGAAGCCACACAAGTAGAATTAATTTCTTTTTGTCCTCAATTCTACGTACCAGGCATTCTCACCTACTCAAGCATTTTTGGGGTAAACTCATGCGAAATATTTCTTTTTCTTTTTAGGAAAAAATAATCCCTTTTAGTGTATACAACCAGGCCAGGATACTGGGCTATTTGAAGATGAAAAGGTTTTGATTTGTTGATTGACATGGGACAGTGGCCTATCCTAAGAGGACAGGCTATGGTGTCTTTCAAAAGTTAAGCACTGAAAGCACTTTTTAGAAAGTCTCTCTTAGATCTTGTACAAATCAGTCTATGAGGTGTGAAGCATATATTTTCACAGCTTAGGAAAAAAAGTGAATTTCTTGGTTTGTTGTAATTCCAGGGATTAAGGATGTGCCTGGGACCTTGAACATGAAGGGAAAATGTATGAGTATAATACAAGTCTCCAAAGTTGGCCTCTGGCTCCACCCTGCTCTTTTGTTCCCTGGTGTTCTGTTCCTCATTTCCAAATAGTATTCAGTACCTGAAATGCTAAAGTAAATGCTTATTTAACACGATCAACACCAATCCTTTTCTCTTTAGGTCTGCCCCTTCCTTCCTGCACCTGTCTGCTATCCCATCATGGAATCCTACACCCTTGAAATGTTTATGACTTCATTTTATAGCTGCCTTTGCCCCTCCCCAGCAGTCCAGCAGCCACTCTAATTTAAGAAGCCCTAAATATTGTTGCCATGGGTGACACGAGAGCATCGAGAATGGTAGAGCTCAACTAATAAAAAGGCTTTCACAGTGTTTCAGCCTTTGCTCATAAGTAAAGTTAAAATTTATGGCTTTTAAAATACTGGATCTGGAAGAGGTCAGGTTAAACGGCTGCTAGTAATAAAGGGAATCAATACACCACAGCATCTTGAAACAGCCAGCAAACTAAATAAACACTTCATCCGAATCCACTTGGCCCTGAATTAAAAGAACATAAAATACTGTATTTATTTGGGTTGTTCCCCGTCCATCAAGAGCTTGCTTCTTAGGTCTCAACAAACTCTATCCAAGATAAGTATCAAATGTTTGTTAGCCAAGTGGCAATTACAGGGTAAGTCAAGGCTATGGGTAATTATCCAAGTGTTAACTTTGTCAGGGAATCACTGGCAGATTACCACAAATACACAAATAAGACAAACACAGCCTGGCCTGGGAAGACAACAGACTTTCTGATACTAATTTATGAAACTGACAATGGAATTTAATATCCTCTGAGAACCAAAGCCCTTCCTTAGGAAAAAAAGAAAAGAAAAAAAAAGTGTTTACCTATTGTTCCTTTTTCCCATGCTGAATTCTGAAACTTAATCTAGATTTTAGAATAAAAATTAAACTATTTGTAATAATAACAAAGTCAAAAGTCTGAAAACCAAGAACAATTGTGAACTACATTGAAAAGAGAAAAAATATAGTGAATTTTGAAAGCCGGGCAAGTAAAAATTATTCCTTTGATGATTTTTTTCCTCGCTGAAAATTATCAAAGGCACAAAAACACCATCTACTTATCTTTGGCAACAAATAGTTTAATAATCTGTTAATGCTAT
>NW_007729694.1:62829-64193 GCF_000696425.1 Galeopterus variegatus
GCACAAAAACACCATCTACTTATCTTTGGCAACAAATAGTTTAATAATCTGTTAATGCTATGCTTTCTGTTCCAAAGTTCATGCATGGAGAATAGGAGGAGTGACTGTATTTTGTCCTAAAGCCATTTTTTCCCCTGGAAGGTATTATATGAGAGAGATTTGTGTCAGAGAAAGGCAACTGCTATTCATCCCTTCAGACAGAAGAAATCCTAACACAAAGAGACTCTTTTACCCTTCTCTAATAGCTTATAGTTTAAAATTTTAAATGTATTTTTGCTTTTCATGTTTCAGCACAAAGTATGACTCTGGAATGAAAATAAGTGATCACAATTTATAGACACTGCAGGTAAAATAGGGACACTTCTATTTTATAGCTTCAGACTGTAGTTAGGTTTCCTGCTGGGAATAATCTTGAATTTTAGAAACTCAGTTTTATCGTCAGAAACACTGGAGAACTTACTTCCCAGAATGTGTTTCTCTTTGGTTTGGTTGGATTCTGTTAGAAAATGGAGAATGTTCTCTAAGTGGAGATTCATTTTAGGGAAGTGATGGCCTTTCACTGAACAGGGACTGGCTAAGCCACGGAGAGCAGCCTCTCCCCTTGCTGGGTCCCGCATACCATGGACTGACTTATGAGAAGCTTTTCAGAGTTTTACAGAGGGACTGTACAATTGGACTGAAGCAATTCTAAGGTCTTAACTTCATAAACAAATAAAGCACTGATGCAAGGAGAAATTCTATTCCAAATGATAAAACACAAATTAAGCTTTCCCTGTTGACAATTTGATGTTTTAATTATACCATTGTGAAATTATGGCAAATGTATATAATTAACAAGGCAAAAAACTGAAAATATGGAAGACAGTAATGAGGAGAGCTAGTCATAGATGAAATATATGAATAGGACAAGTCCTCCAGTGGGGTTAGTTAACCTCAGAGGTGGCGAGGATGGCAGAAACACAAGTGAGATACAGTTCCAGCACATGCAAGTTATGGAGGCTACAGTATCCGAGGTTTTGTTAAATCCAGATGAAACATTTCAAGAAGTAAAGAATTCTGAAATGGAACCAATACTGGAAGTGGAAAGAAAGGATGCGCTGACAACACTACCCTTTATTTGGGCAGTTCTTTTGACAGGTGAGGTTGAATTTGGGGGAGAAGTTAACATAATTAAAGAAATTGGAGAATAACCAACTGTTTTAGAAAGTTCAGAAGCTTCCCAAAGTTCTGAATTAGAATTAAGTTGAAGTTTTTCGTAAAGAAGTAAGTGGGCAAAAATTTTCAATCTATTACAGCAGACTTCTAGAAAAATTAAATTCACTAACTTATTGTGGAAGAAGCATAACTTAGAAGCATAACTTAGT
>NW_007729694.1:65532-67269 GCF_000696425.1 Galeopterus variegatus
GGCCATCCCTATATAGGATCCGAACCCACGGCCTCGGTGCTACCAGTGCCACACTTTCCCGAGTGAGCCATGGGGCCGGACCTGTTTCCAGAATTTTTGATCACCTGATCAAATCACTCCTCCAGGGCTCCCTGTTGCTTTTGGGAGAAAGTCAAGACTCCTTAGCATGGTTTAGCCTTCTTGATCTGGCCTCTCTTGCCCACCTTATTTCATCTCTCTTCTTCCCCACATATTCCAAATTCCAGCCATTTAGAACCAATCGCTGTACTTCAAAGATGCCAGTTCCCTTTCTCCTTTGGGTCTCTGCACATGCCATCTCTCTCTAGGGTTCTCTTCTTTCCTCTCCCCACTGGCCAGCTCTTACCCAACCTGGTTTTCTTAGGCACCACTTCTACCGGGTGCCTTTCCCAGCCATTTCTATATCAAAAAAGAAAGAAAGGAGAGAAAAGCTTTCAGGTCCCCCACAACATAATAATGACTAGCATTTATTGAGTGACAAGCATTACTCTAAGCAGTATACTGTACAGTAGTCACAAATTTAATATCACAACTCTTGAATATAAGTGCTATTATTACTGTCACTTATATAGGGAAAAACTTGGGCACAGAGAAGTTAAATACCTTGTCCAACATTACACAGCTAGCAAATAACAGAGCTGAGATTTGAACCCACGCACTCCAAACTCCCAATTCAGTGACCTAAACACCATGCAACACAGTAGCTCTAATGGAGAACTCGACATTCTATACATTGTTTGTGTATATATCTGTCTTCTTTACCNTAGAAAAATTAAATTCACTAACTTATTGTGGAAGAAGCATAACTTAGAAGCATAACTTAGTCTCATGAGTGCTCGGCAATTGTTTTATTCATTTCTCATTAAGTCCGTAAAGCCTCTCACACAGCAGCTAACTCGAAACTTTCCATAACATCAAGTCTCCTACTTCTATGTATTTCCTCTTATTCTTACACCTTAAAAAAATTCCCTAATTTTCTCCTTTCTCAAGCTCAAAATGGTCTCTGTCCCTGCATCCAGCCTGTCTTCTCAGCCTCATGTCCGAGGGATCCTTCTCCCTTCCAAGCCTATCAGCTGTCCCAATTCTCTCCATCCCTCAGTGTCTTCAAATTCTCTCTTCACTCCTATTAAAAGACNAGCTCTAATGGAGAACTCGACATTCTATACATTGTTTGTGTATATATCTGTCTTCTTTACCAACTCGAAGCTCTCTGAAGGTGGGGAGGAAGTCATGGTCACTTCTGTATAAATGCTTAGCACAATGGATACTCAATGATTATTTGTTGTCTGACCAATTAAATTGAACCTTCCTGACCGTGGTCTAAAAGATTGCCCCTCCTTGATTTCTTAACAGTGTGGATTCTTGTTTAATTGTATCTCTGCTGTTGCAAATATGTGGATCACTCAATTACAACAACTGACATGTATGGAAGTGGTCCTAAGTGCCAGAAACTGTGCTAGCTGTTCCGCATAAATCCTCTAAATCCATTTTCACTTAGGAGGTTGATACTGTTATTATTCATATTTTGAAGCTAAGGAAGACAAGGCTCGGACAGAATAAGGGTCACACAGAGAGCCAGCTATGGAGCCAGGACTGTCTGACAGTGACATCCGTGTGGTTAACCACCAATTTATAGGTCTCCCCTCCAGGATGGCAAATTCTCTCTCAGTCAGAGTCCCTTGGGCTTCTCCTCTCCTGGATTTTACAAAGCTGAGGCAG
>NW_007729694.1:68120-78523 GCF_000696425.1 Galeopterus variegatus
TTCTCTCTCAGTCAGAGTCCCTTGGGCTTCTCCTCTCCTGGATTTTACAAAGCTGAGGCAGTTCATGTGTGTATGCTGACTAACAACTGCTACAAGACACATTTTAGAGTTGCTCTTCCTTCTGCAGAAGAAATGTCCCTCAACATTTCCAAGAAGGGCCCTTCATGTGACTGTGGGTGCTGCCTCCCACCCCCAGTGCCTAAGGACCCGCCTGGCTCTTTCCTGCCAACCTTCCTTTTCCCTAGACTCCTCCACAGTAACTTGCTCCAACTCCTTTGTCTTCTTTCAGATTCTTTCAAAAAGCCTTTTTTTTTATAGTGGAGCTTTTCACCAGGTCTCTTTGTCCTTTCTTCTGTCAAGGATGAATAAGAAAATGAAAAGGAAAACATTACAAATACTGTATAAATACTAAGGAATTGGAAGTCTTTGAGACTGGGCTACCTTTTCAGAAGGTGTTATTTTCTCCCTGGGTCGTCTGCCAAGGCCCTCCTAGCAGCAGACGCCCTGCTGGCTTACTACCAAAGGGGGAACACAGCAGGACAAGGCTGCCTGGTGCCCGCCCGTCCACATTTCCATGCCGTTCTGTCTCCTTCAAGTATGGCTTCCTTGTATCAGCAATCAACGTACATGGTATATAATTCATTATATACACATTACACATCTTCAGGAACAGAAAACCTCAGTGAAGGCAACAACTTCAGTTACTGAAGACCATGTTTAGTATTAAGTAATATTTAATACTGTATTGAATCTATCTCTTAATAGGTTTCTCGAAGCAAATAATGACAATATCACTAACGCACCTGAGATTATAAGGTACTCTCCCCTTATCTGTGGTTTTGCTCTCCATGTTCAGGTACTGTGGTCTTAATTACCTGCCGTCAACTGTGGCCTGAAAATATTAAATGGAAAATTCTAGAAGTAAACAATTCACAAACTGTAAATTTCATACCATTCTGTGTAATATGATGAAATCTTGTGCCATCCTGCTCTGACCCACCCGGGACATGAATTATCCCTTTGTTTAGTGGATCCACGCTGTCTATGCTGCCTGCCCATCAGTCACTCAGTAGCCATCTCAGTGATCGAACTGACTGTTGAGGTATTGTGGTTCTTGTGTTCAAGTAACTCCTATTTTACTTAATAATGGCCCCAAAGTGCAAGAGTAGTGATGCTGGCATATTGTTATAATTTTTCTTTCATATTATTAGTTATTTCCATTACCCTCTTACTGAGCCTAATTTATAAATTGAATGTATAATAAGTATGCACATACAGGAAAAAACGTAGTATATATAGGGTTCATTACTATGCACAACTTCAGGCATCCACTGAGGGTCTTGGAAGGTATCCCCGGAGGATAATAGCTTCTGATAACCAGTAAGAGCAATCTGTATTAGCATTTGAACAACTGTACTGATATGAAAAGATCCTTGCTGAACTTTTTTTCTCTCATTAGAACATCTAATTGAACTTTCTATCTACAGCTCTCTATTTTCAATAGACAAAATATAGAAACCAGGATTAAAAGCAACAAAGATCCCAGACTTTTTATGCTCTTATGAAGACATAATCACCTCTTTTGGGTAACCTAAAGCAGCAGGCAGTTCCTGATTTTTATTCCTGGATTTCTTAAATAAATATTTTAAGATACGGCACATGAACTTGTATTTCATGACCTCATCAGAATGTGCTTTTCAGAGATGGTTTTCTCTTTTCATTATCTTTCTTCTCCCCATATATGCTTGTTAATTGTATTTTTAGTGCATGGTAAATACAAGGAAGTTTTTGCTAATCTGTGAAATGCAGGAGATTTTTTTTCCTTTTCAATAGGGCACTGAAAGAAGCCTAACAGCAGGCCTTGGAGTTGATTTGTGATTATATACTACTTCTTTATTCATTTCCTTCTCAAACAGTCTGCAATCACCCTACAGTCAGCAAGCATTACTCACATTTTTTTCCTCTTATGTTTAAACATGTATTTCTAACACAAGCAGTTAGAAATCTAGAAGCAAGTGGAGATTAAAACTAAAAGCCCTTTGAAGCCACATGTCATTTTATAATAAGGGATAATAAAAATTAAGGAAATGAGAACATGGAAATTGCCTGAAGAAAGAATATTTAGTAAAATGACAAATCTGCATTTTACCATAGATTTCTGAATAATTTAAAATATATAGGTAATATTACGACATACATATTATAGACAACATGATGAAAAGCCTAGCACAGAAAATGCTATGGACACTCTGTAAAGTAATATAATGACTTCTGAAGAGGACTTAAAAGTTGCATGATATATCTTGCATTTAGTGCTAATTGAAGACAAATACTGGATTTAAGAAAAGATACAATGAAAATGTCAGAGATATACTGACATAGATTCCTAAATAATTTCGGGTAGAAACTGAGTAGAAACGATTTTTTCTTTTTAAATCATCAATGTAAAGTACACTGTGCAAACTAAGGAACACAGGGAAACGGGTATTAATAAAAACAAATGTGATACACCGTACATTCATTTAATAATAAATATTGCAAAAACTTATCACTGGGGTAAACAAAATAACTATTTTTTTTCTCATTAATATTAAAAGTAATTGCAAAATGTTTCTAAAAGCACTTGAAAATGGAGTATTTTCCTTTATATATCAGGGAATCAAATTAGTTGGCCAATTATTCTTGCAAGTGTTCTAAGTTTCAAGAATATTGTATGAAGGTACTTCAGAAAGTTCATGGAAAGAATTATTTTTTTAATTCTGTTTTTCCATGAACTTTTTAAAGTACCCACATATATCATAATACCAATATGCTATAGCAAAAGAATGTGAACATGATATTCACACACACAAAAGAAAGAAAAAAAAGAATACAGGTACTAAATTATCTTGAGAGATTATAATATTTATTGAAATTAAATGCAATAGTAATTTACCTAAGACCCAGATACATACATGAGGGAAAAACTAATTTAAAAAAATTATGTTTGTCCAAATCTAGATGATCTGAACTAGTAATATGATAACACAAACCAGGAGTCCATCCTCAAATGTGCAATAATGTAACCGGTAACCAGAGTAACTACAAACACTCATGAGTGTTGTGTACTATCCAGCCCCTGGGGGACTGTTCACATGATTTGCCTTCATTCTACATGACCCTCACTCCCACCACACAGCTATGCAACCTAGTGGACTTGTTAGGATCAAAAATTAAAAATCATAGGTAACTTAAAGTAAAATTTACTTTAACTATGCTTACAAAGATTACTCAATTTGGCTGCAAAATACATTATGACACACATGCATTTTGAGCTCAGCATGATATATACCACACATAGTAGGAATTTAAAAGGTGTTTGTTGAATGAATACATGACTGATGAAATAAATAAATGGACAGTCTTCCATACTGTAAACTCACAACATTTCAAATAAGAAATGAAGACCTGATTTAGGAGAAGTTGATGAACTCATGGGCAAATCCATTTTGTATTTTTACTCCCTTATTTCTCACCTTGATTCACAGTCAACCTTAAGAGAACTGGCCCCAAAGTAGCAGCTCCTTTAGGTGTAAAGCCTGTGTGCTTTACACCTTTGTCGAGCGAGGAGCTGGTCATTAGAGGGAAAGGCCATCTGACCTGGCAGTTGACCTGAGTGTAGAGAGGGAACTCACATCACCTTCCTCTCTGGCTTGCCTTTGCTAGGAAGAGAAAAGTTGGCCCTAAGATTAGCAAAGGAGTGCTGGCTTCCCACTGGGCGACAATGCAAAGAAGAAATGGATAGCCAGATTTTCCAACATTAATGAGAGTTCAGAGTATTCAACTTCTGGTAATTAGGAGTTGATTGTATATATGAGTAGTTAGCTTTAACTGTTAAAGTGAAAATTTAGGTTAAGGGAAAACATTGAAGCAATCAACACAATTTAATTTAATATTCATTAAATTCCTGCAATGTATGTGTTAGTTGCTGTTCAGAGAACACTGAACTGGTTTACAGATAATTTTCAGTGTCTACATTGTAATACTACTTTATTTCCAATTACTTCAGGCATTTTAAGTTAAATTTAGGGGAAAAACCTGATATAAAATAAAGGAGATAATTTTGATTTGGCAAATTTATTTGTCTTATGTACAACTACTTGTTGTCCATCCAAAATTCTTTTTTGCTGTCTTCTTTTTAACAAAATTCTGATTTTGTTTGGAGTTGGCAATATCCAGATATTTATGCAGTCTGGGTTACCATGTCATGGTTTTGAATAATATGGTGCACACAAAGCATCTGAGGTGAAGTTTCTGGAAAGCTATTATTTTTCACATAAAGGGGGCAGAATCACCTGGTAGGTAGTATGTCTTTTGCCCTTCATCTATTCTCCTTCCTGCCTGGCACAGGGAAGGGCAGCAGCCATCCTGCAAACATAAGGATGGGAGCTATATGGTATGAATGGAGAAATGGGAGGACAGAAGGAGCCTGGTGCTTTGATGACTTGTATGAAAAGCTGAAACACCCCTGGCCTGCCTGCGTCTGCCTTCTTGATGCCTGAGAAAAATAAACCCTTTTTCAGTGAAACTAATGTCATTGGTTATCTATTACTTGCAGCTAAACACATCTTAAGTGCTAAAACAACTAACCATAAATATTTAATGGTCCTTATATAAAATATACTAAAGTCCACACATTTTAACACCAGCTATTGGTGCTATTTATTTATGGCATTATCTATCAAAGACAAATATAATTATAGGGGAAAATAATTATAGGAATGAGGTATTAGATTTATCTGAAATAGGACTATTAAAATGTACTACAAGGTGATAAAATATATATTGCTGTATGTAATTCTGAGAAATCAAATTAAGCAAAATTTTACAGGAATCAAACTTTGTACCTCATTTAAAGAATAAGACAAAATAGAGCATCTTTTACTAATCTTAGTACAGAAGGCTAATTTTGCTGGTACAATGAAGCTTATTTAAGATAAAATAACTTTTAAGTCTGATATGTTTTCCTTCAACAACGATATGGGAGCATCAGTAGAAGGCTGAGAGTAGTAGTTTCCAACCTGGAGTTCTGGTCTATACTTAGGGGCCTCTGAAGAAAATAATAGGCAAGAATAATGAAGATCCATTAGTTACCTCCAAATACTGAAATGATAATTAGCAACTACATATTTTAGTAAGCTCACAAACTTTCTAAAAGAGTAAATACTTTTGCTTTGGGCTGAAATTATGTCAACTTAGGGTAACATTAATTATCCCAGGTGGATCAGAAATTCTGATATACGTGTTTGTGTGCATATGGCATATTTACATAAAATATATGTCAACAATTAAAAGCTGAACAAACCATCAATCACTACTACGTATCAGTGACTTTTTTAGTGGATTAAATCCTTCAAACAAGGGGATTATGAGGGTGTCCTGCCATCACTCACTGCAGCAAATGCTTGACACTGGGGTTTTATATATTCTCAAGAGACTGAGGGTCCTTGTCTGGTAGCAATCTGATATTTTGAAGAGAGATAAATTTGAATCACTTTGTGGAAAGTACACCTGGAACAAAATCAAGCTTCTGAAATCTCTGGGAGTACAGTTTTTCTCTGCTTATTTTTGGATATCTAGAAATTCTCCTTAAGTGATTATTTTCCAGTAAGCTCCTGGTGAATACTGCAACAGTAATGGGTAATAAAATAGATGGAAAAGTTTTAGTGGCAGAATTTATTATTTTTTGTGGCATGGCAGTCATTGTTGGTTGGTTACCCCACCCCCATTTCTAGTCTCCTTCTTCCTTCCCTGCCTCCAGAGTACAGGCTAGAACATCAAATACTCACTTCCTGGCCTTTGATGCCAGGACAGGCAAAATGAGCCAATTCTGGGCAATAAGATATGTGTGGAAGTGTGTTAGAGCTGTCTGGGAAGGCCTTAGCTTATACTGGTAAGATAAATAAGGCTGACGCTCTCCTTCCCCTCATCTTCTCCTGTTTTGACCATGGGCCTTATGCCCAGAACTGCCACAGGATGGTCAAGAGGGAAATGCCAAGAGAGTCAGACCAGAGACAGCCAACCTACGACCTAGTGAACTCTCCTTTCTTCTCTTCCCTGTTAGCAGGTGCCTATTTCTAGACTACTTATCATGTGAGAAATATAAACCCTACTTCTTTATGTTATCAATAGTAGGGACTTCTGTAGCCTAGAGCATTCCTAATGGACACAAATAGTCTTATGAATTAAGTTAGTACTGTATTTGGAGCATTATTGTCTTAAGGGTCTGAAGATATCCCTTAAAAACTTCAGTTATTATTTGCTCTATTTTAGGGAGAAAATTACATATTATACTGATATTACTGAATTAGGATATTGGTGAGAATATCAGGACAAATCCCTAGAAAATATTGAATTTATAGTACATCCTAATAGCGAAGAAGCATATAGCAGCTGCCTTTTAGGTTATCCAATTCCCCTGGTTTGCAACTTGGTAAGTACCCTTCAGATCTTAATTTGTTTTTGCACATGAATTTTCTTACTAGGAAAAAAGTATTTCTGACAGCTAAAATGACTATTCCAGTTCAGTGGGAAATTACTAATTATACCTTGTCAGAGAGTAATGCATTTTTGTTTGTCAGGTATGAGTTTGGTTATTGAGAATCAGTGGCCCAGGAACCCAACTGCCCCTGGGGAAACTTAAAAAAAATCAATAAATTTCCTGAATATTTGAATATAAATTCCTAAAGAAGCTCCCCAGCTTTTTTTTTTATTGTGCATGAACTATATCACTAATGAAAATAAACTGAAATTGGGAAACAATTGGAAGGAAGTCTATTTAGTTATAAGCATGTGTCATTATTTCCAATAGGATTAAGTACTAAAAAGTATTAAATAAAACACCCAGAGACCTTGAACCACTGGGAACTTTACTTTGATGAATTAAAAAAGGCTGATGAAATAAGTTCCTATTTAGGTAGGAATTTATCTACTTTGTTTATCTGAAGTCAAATGCAAAACTTCCAAGAGTTTTGAGTGATTTATGTATTGAAAAAAAGTTTAAAGTGACCTAGGTTCAAATTTAGACTCTGTTGCTTATTTGCCTCAAAATCTCAATTTCCTCATCTATAAAATGAAATAATACTTGGTCTCCCAGCCTCACAGGTTTTCAGAAACTGGATGATTTATACATACCTTATTAATAGGTAAACCACATGCTTGGCAATTCATACTTGAGTGCATCTTTTACTCAAGAACATATTTTTTTCTTACTTTTGAGAAATTCCAGTCCACAAATAAAGCCCATTCTAAGTCAGTTTCTTATTACCTAATTAATGAGACTGTTAAAATTATGGGATTTCTTCTTCTCCTTCCACTTTTCTTCCAGTTATCATCATATAAAACTTTCACTCATTTCAATATTTTCCCCAGTCTTCTCTTACACGGGGAGTACTTAGCTTAATACATGGGAAACAAGGTCTTCTCTTTTGTCCAATTGCCACTATTTCTCTCAGAACTATACTTTATTTTTTAATTTATTTTATACTGGTCATACATATGTCTCAGAAGTACAATTTTTAAAGTACTACTTGGAGACCCGTGTTTTTACTTTTCATCCACAAATTTCTATCTTGTAACACTAGTGGCATTACAGCACTTTCCACTTGATTTCAAATTAAATGTTTCTATGTACTTGAAACTCAATTTCCTTTCTCTTATTTCCCCAGTGGATTTTTAACACCCAGAAAAGTATAGCATCTTAAGAGTGTGACCAGTAATCTGAATCAATACTGGCTTCTGCCAGGATCTTTTGCCTCAAACCTCTACCAATTCTTTTGTTCGGTGCTATAACAGAGTCAATTTGACTTTCAAGTTCATGCTCATTTTTCTCCTAATATATTGGAATAAAGTGTTTTCAAGAACCAATTATATGAGAAGAGCTTAATCGGTCGGTCTTCATGCTTATTCACTTTTACTAATGTATGTTTGTCACAAGACATTGTGATGCACAACCACTAATTTACTTTGTGATCAAATCCCTGATGATCAGCAGCTCCTACTTTGGCACGTTATTAATGAGTTCTTGCAGTTGATACTAAAACATTTCGGTGTCAGCATTTTTTCTCACTGGAGAAGGCAAGAAGTTGAATGATGGCTATGTTCACTAGGGCTCACTCACTACAGACCCTGAAATGAAAGTGGGTTTGTAGTTTAGCCTTAAAAGAGTTTGATTAATAACCCAAAGTGCTGGCACCATATAAAATATGGCAGCAGCCTTTTTTTTATTAAATATTAAGAAAAACATCTTTCCTTTCCTCTGGTTTAGAGATGAGATTAGTTATCTTGAATGTCTGAGTTTCCTTATAAGACCCTAAGAATTTTGTTTTCTTAAGACCAAGCCCCAGACAGAACATGCTTAGAATAGCTAGAAACTAAAATTTCATATTTGTATTTATTGTTGTTATTTGTCAAATGTATTTATTCAATATTCACTCTTCTATCTTCTCTTTAAATGATGCCAGCTACTAAACTGGAATCTTTTGCTGCTCATATAAATTACGATGAGATCAAAGTCACCTCATAGGACTGTGGAATCATTAAAATTAGGGCATACCATGACATTTCCATGACATTTCTGCTTCTGAGCTTGCTTTTGCTCTCCCTGGTGCCTGGAATGCCTTCCCCTCTCTTCTATAGTGATGCAAATCCAGCCGATCCTTCAAAGATCAAGCCAAATCCTTCCTTGATGAATACAGCCCACGCTCATCCTGCCCATCTCTAAGCCTTGTTGCCCTATGGTCTGGTCACACAATCTGGCACCTTCTATTTCAGATTGTAGCACATAAATCTCTTCTTCTTAATTGTTTCATATGTATAAGTTCTATCCTCTCTGAAAACGTATCTGGTCCCTATGCCTTTAAATTTTTTAGATCCTCAAAGTACCTCAAACAATATCAGACACATCAAGCAGTCAAGAATTACTCCGTTATGTCATAATTAGCAAGACTATAAATGTTAAAGGAGTTCTGTTACCAGTATTGGCTGAAATGGAGAAATAGCATTGGAACTATAAAAGAAAAATAGGACAAAGAGTAATGTAGAATGTTTTCTCTCCTTTGGAAATAAATCCAAGGTATGCATTTGTAAGATTTCAAAATGGGTTAGGCTAGCTTGTATCTTAGTAAAAAAAAGAAAAGAAGAAAAGAAAAGAAAAAACTCTGAAAAATTAACTGCAGATATTCTAAATTTGGGGGGAGAAATTCCTATTTTTCTTCTTCTTCAGTGCCATTAAGATTGAGGATAGATAAGTTTCTTTTTGTTGAAAATGCCTTTAACAGCCCTGACTGTAAGGCAATTCAATAACAAGCCTGAAAAGTGGCATGTCTCACTGAAAATCACTTCTATTCCTCCGACCCGACTCTGAAAACCACGTCCAAGATAAGCTGGCAAAGAGAACACCACCATTTCCCACCTGTTATTCTGTCCTCAATGATGGCTGAAATGGGGACCAAATATTGAAAAGAATCCTTTCATTCCCAACAGAATAGAATCAGTAGTTCGAAACCAGGTAAGCCAAAATCATGCTCCTTGAAATTAAACAGAGTGAAGTAAGGGAGAAATGTGGAGAGAGAGACAAGGATGGGATAGAAAATAGTAACAAAAACCATAGTTATTGCTATCATTCATTGTGTACTTACTATGTGTTAGGCACTAAGCTAAGTACTTCCCATGTATAAGCTAAGTACTTCCCATGTATTAATTTTCTCTCAGTCCTGTATGTTTGCTCATGTGCCTGCAGAGAAATTAAACAAATTGACTCCGATTAAGATTCCATAGGTATTTTTAACCTATAATGTTTGCATAGAGCTGGAGCTAGAAAACTGAATTCATTTTTAATTATTATATTGGGTTGCCATCTCATTATTATATCTCCTTAAAATACCACTGCATTTTGAATTAGATAAAATAATGTTCACTTTACTTTTTGTTCTAAATTCAGTGAATTTTCTGCATTTAATTAAACAATTGCCAGTCCCATTTCAGCTGCCAAAATTTATGCCAGAGGTAACTGCATTTTTGTCTTGGATAAACTCTATTTGGTGAGTCTGAGAGATATTAGATCAATAGACATTTAATAAAAAATTACTTTTTCTTCCTTGAAATGGAAGTTTAAAAGGCAAAGCATATTTGGATAACAAGCCATGTATTTTCAAGGATATAATTGTATAATCTTAGCAAAAAATTTTTTAATTTTTGGCATGATGTTTCTAATGAGTCTTCTGACTGGTGCCTTATAGGATGTGCAACTTACTTTCAATAAAAATCAAAAACACTTCTCTCACGGTTTATGTTTTATATCACAGGCAAAGTCCCAAGATGATAAAATTCTGTGTGAACAGAAGGATTTCTAAGCTTTAGTTGAT
>NW_007729694.1:78698-79620 GCF_000696425.1 Galeopterus variegatus
GGCAAAGTCCCAAGATGATAAAATTCTGTGTGAACAGAAGGATTTCTAAGCTTTAGTTGATAGCTCACTTAATTTAAAAAATACGTATCAGATTAAATTCACTTCTGGAGAATACAAAGATTTGAATAATCTTTTAACTTTGCTATACTAGCATGTGACTTGCACCTACTGTAATTAATATCAAGTGTTGAAAAGAGCACTGAATATTAATTTAAAAAATAAAAACATCTCTCTTGTTACTAATGCTTCCCTAGAAGAATTTTTTTTTCTCCTTTTTGCAAATAAAACAATGAAAAGTGGCATCAAAATAACTGTATTATGTTAAACATCTCTTCAGTGAAGTCTCAATATGTCGGTAGCAATATTGCAAGTGTCAAATCAAAAAGCACTTGAGATTCCACCCTAATCCTCACATATCAGAGATGATCCCATTTGTAGGTAGAAAACCCATGTCAAAATTACATCAGCACATCAAAACTCAAGGACAAAGAAGTGCAGAGCCCTTCACATTAATCTCAGAAGTAAATGTCCCAGATTGTTACTAACAGTTAGAACTTGAGTATTAGATTTCCAATGCATCTGTTCTATGTACCACCCAAATCTTCCCCAAAGGTGACGTATGAATAGACCTTTAATGCTTAATCTTGGAAGTCTTTGCTTTGCCTCTTCTAAATATATCTTATACAGAATAATGTGATGAACTTTATGTCCACATCACTAAGGCTAAAAGTATAGAACCAATCACCATTAGTGACTAAAAAAATTAAGTATTAATTTATCTGAAGTAAGCTATTGGTGTTACCTGCATCCAGTTTCACTGTTAATATTTATCACTCTTTACAAATCTGTAACATATGTGTGTAAAAAACATTTTCAAATAAATTTATCTACTAATCTCTGAGGATAAAAACTGGGAAATAAG
>NW_007729694.1:79752-80566 GCF_000696425.1 Galeopterus variegatus
TAAAAAACATTTTCAAATAAATTTATCTACTAATCTCTGAGGATAAAAACTGGGAAATAAGAGAAAACTATATTTATACCACTAACTACTTCAGGAAGAACATATCATCATTCATTCAACATTTATTTCTACTAAATGGAAATGTGTGTATAATCTGACTTTTGTCAGTTGATCAAAATAGACAACTAATATGATAAACAAGTATATAATTGCATTTTAAAAGAAAACATAATATTATATTGGCAAAATCAGTGCAAATTTCATTGCATAATGACTTCTATGTATCCACATCCCACTAATATTTTAAAACCTGAACAAAGATCTCATTTATGTTTAAGATCCCCTATGAATATAAATACATAAATTGATTTAACTTGGTATTAAATTTGTAATTGCTAGAAACTTCCATAGAGCTGCTAATTTTCAGAGAAAAATCCTAGCTGTTTCAAACCATTGAACATGATAATAGCAAAAATGAGACTGATCATTAACTCTAGTAACTGCCTTTGCCTTCATTTTAGGCTTTTAGTCAACCAAATGAATTAATAGCTACTAACTCTTTTAAAGAATTATTACTTAATTTAATCTGTGCAATCTTGTGGACAAATCCAAAATTCAACTGCTATCTCTATGCAGATGACTTCTAAATCTATATCACTAACCTTGACCTTTCTCTTAAATTCTGGACTCATATTTTCAAATGCCTCTTCCTCACAACTTGGCTTTTCTTCATGGTTCACTTTTTTTGTATTAAATGCACTACCTTTCTTCTGTTCTTCCAGCCTAAAAGTCTCAGGTCAACTTTGGATCCTTC
>NW_007729694.1:81253-88145 GCF_000696425.1 Galeopterus variegatus
AATGCACTACCTTTCTTCTGTTCTTCCAGCCTAAAAGTCTCAGGTCAACTTTGGATCCTTCCTGTCTCTTGTCCCCAAATATAAGAAATTGTCAAGTCCTATATGCTCATCTCTACAATAATTTTTATAATACGTGTATCATTTCTATCCTATTTCTCTAACAATCTTCTTCAACTTCTTGTCTCTTGTCCCCAAATATAAGAAATTGTCAAGTCCTATATGCTCATCTCTATAATAATTTTTATAATACGTGTATCATTTCTATCCTATTTCTCTAACAATCTTCTTCAACTTCCCATTACTGCTTATCTAAAATAACTTAGTAGTCTACCTAGTCCTTTGCTTATCCTTAAATATTGGTGATCAATCAGGTTCGGAACTATTATGTATTCTGCATACAGATTCTTGGTTGGATAACTTCAAATATTTTCAAACTGTGACCTAACTTTTCATTTTCTAAACAATATCTTTTGAAGAGTAAAATTTCTCATTTTGATAAAGTCTAATCTGTTGATTTTTTCCTTTATACTTCATGGTGTTTGTGTTCTCAAATAATCCACTGTCACTAAAATTTCTCCCCCTTGTTTTCTAGAAGTTTTATAGTTTTAGCTCTTGCATTTAGATCTGTGAACCATTCTGAATTAATTTCTTATATGGTATAAGGTGGTAGTACTTTTTTCTTTTCTTTTTAGATGTGGATATCTAGTTCCTCCACACTGAAGGCTTCTAAGAAGGGAAATGACATGTTCTGACTTTCATTTTAAGTGGTCACTCATATTTGCCATTTAAATGATAATGAGAAACTACTTAGCAAGGAAAACTTCCAGGAGGTAGCTCCTATGTACACTTACTACTACCCACTGCTTTTTCTTAGACCACCCCTACTTATGCTCCTCCCTGCCTTCATACATGCCCACCGTTTCTGTCCCACCATTGCTTTTTCACCTTGGTTATTCCTCCTTGGATTAAAGGAAGGAGCCAATGAAGAGGGAGAGGATACGAAGGTGGAATAGAAAGAGACATTAATTGATTGAACAAGACTTTGAAAGAATTAGTTGCAGGTGGATTCAGAACAGAAAGGAAAGAGAATGATACATCTTGTCCTCTAATATCCACCTCATCTTCTCTTCTTGATCTTAATTTTTCTCTGGATTCATAAATAATTACCCTCATAATAGTACCTAGCCCCAGGTTGCCTTTTGGTAGCATTCTATGTCTAGTTTCTAGAATAATAAATGTCTTCAGTTTCAAAAGAAGCTCTAATGGCTGATATTCTCTGAAATAAAGGGACTGCTCCAGTAAAGTAAGTATTTAGATACAGAAATATAATTTGTAAGGAAAATTATTTTTCAGTACTTGAGAAAAGAATACAATGAAAAGCAACAAATGGACCATTCCAAGTTGTCCCTCCTTGCAGGTTTTGCTTTAGTCATTTCAAGTGACATGTGACTTCCTTAACAACAGAGGTCAGGCTTTTTCATGTAGTGCATTCCTACAACATAGCACTTAGTATGATTTCTATGACTGCAGTGCATCGAATGCATTCTAAATCACTGAAGACAATTGTCTGAAGACAACTCACAATTCACAAGAAAATATTTTTACTCATGCCCTTTTAACACTCAAGTAACAACTTTATGGCCACGTGAAAAGGTGCTTCCTCTTTCTTATACTTTGGAAGCAGCAAAGAGATGATTTCTAATCTGCCCCCTGTGCTGTAGCCATACATGTTGAAATGCAAGCTAGAGGGGAAGATGTATAATCTGGGAAATGATCCAAATTCATGACCTCCTTGGAGCCAAGGGTATTATGTGTGCAATGCCAGCCTTTAATGCCATGTCCAGAAATTCTAATTCATAGAAACAAAGAATGAAAAAGCGCAGAGAAAGAAGAAAATAAAAGTCCCCAGTTTCTTCAGCCGCAATAGACAACTAGCTTATTATCTGTTTTACTAAAACTAAGGTAGTATTTTCATTCCTAGAGAACCAGTGGGGTTTCCCCAAACTTTGTAGACTCCAGTAGCAAAGGCAGCTCTTCAGCAATATGACTATGAGCTGTCTTTATCCAAATTCTCCTGCCATTCCCTTGGCTAATCTCACCACCTATGGCAGCATGAGTCTTGCATGACTGGTAAATCACACAAGAATTCTGCAAAAGTATCAGGATTTCCGGACTTCAGAAAGATAAAAACCAAAGATCATTTGGTACAGAGAGGAGAACATGTGAGAGGATGGCTTTTGTTGGAATTAACAGGTTTGGTTTTGATTTGTTTTACTACCTAAAGGACTTATTAAACAGTCTTCATATCACTGCTCTTCAAGTGTAGTCATGTCAAGGAATTCACTCTGAAGAGCATTTCACGGGTTCAGAAAGAATTCCACTTAGTATCTGTTAGAGTTTAGATGTGTTGTCCCCCAAAACTCATGTGGAAATCTGATCCCCAATGTGACAGTGTTGGGAGCTGTTTGAGTCATGGGGGTGGATCCCTCATGAATGGATTCATGCTCATCCCCAATGTGACAGTGTTGGGCGCTGTTTGAGTCATGGGGGTGGATCCCTCATGAATGGATTCATGCTCATCCCCAATGTGACAGTGTTGGGAGCTGTTTGAGTCATGGGGGTGGATCCCTCATGAATGGATTCATGCTCCTCCTGGGGCCTGGGGGTATGAGTGAGTTCTCACTTTATCAGTTCCCCAGAGAGCTGGTTGTTTAAAAGAGCCTGGCATCTCCCCCCCTCTCTCTCTTGCTTCCTCTCACCCTGTGATCTGTTTGTACCCCCCGACCACCTGCTGTTTTCTGCCATGAGTAGAAGCAGCTTGAGGCCTGTACCAGATGCAGCTGTACTGGAATCGTGAACCAAATAAACCTCTGTTCTTTATAAATTACCCGGTTTCAGATATTCCGTTGTAGCAACACAGAAAACAGACTAATACAGTATCTTATCCATGGCAAACATGGGCAGTGACAACAAATAGCCAGATAAGCCTTTTCTTCCCCACTTTACAACAGGGCACATCATAATCTGATAACAGCTCCTTTGTGAATCCTATTTTATTTCTTCCTTTAACAATTAATCATTATAAGAATCTCTAGACAGAGTAATAAACCACAGCTTGTAACTGTAAGTATAACTAGAATTTTTATTATGTGGTTTCTTATTGAAGGGAATTTTCCATTTCAGACTTTCTCAGCATATTATGAACATCATCCTCCACTTTATTCCTATGTTACATGGCTTTCCATATATTTCTAAGGAGTATTTTAAGTTGGCCTATTCTGTCAAAAGTGATTCAGATCTAGTGAAATAAAACCATGTCTAGCTTTCTGTATGCTCTAATCTGTATTATGCCCAATGGTTTATTTGAATTCAGTCTTTCATCAAGGATAATGATTCATTTAGCAAACAATTGTTGGATTATCAACTTCTGCTTCCAATAATACATCCATTCTCAAAATCCTGATGATAAAATACAAATAGATCATGAATAAATTACAAAACATTTAAACGAACTGATTTGCTCATAGGAAATTAAGGGAAATTTTTAAGCAAAGCCATTTGACAAACAAAAAACAAATAAGTGAAAAACCAAGAGTGAGTAATGGTAGGTAGCCAAACCTGGAGTTTGATATTGCCTTTCAGGTAAATGCTGATAGTAGGAATCTGGACCTTGGAGAGATGGTGCACTTGGAGGATCTGGGAGTCAAAGTCAGAAGTAGGAGAGGTAAAGCCATGACCCTCAAAGGGCCTGCAACCTTAGTAGAAGGGTGAGCTGAAAAAAGTCATTCCCCAAATACTCTTCCCTCAGCAAAGTGAATCCAAGAAAATCTGTCTCATCTCTGGTTCTAGATAGCAAATCAACAATAAAAAATGATAATCACCAATAAAAAAAAATAATCACCATCTTCCTTTAAAAATTTGCCACCACAGGACTCTTAGAGGATTTAAATCAAATTTCTTTTCTACCAATCAATTAAACTGTAAGTCAAGAAATTATATGAAAGTGATCTCAGATTAGTAGTGTCCCACTAGTAACCCCAGAAGAAGCAAATCTAAATCCTCTCTGGAGAAAAGCACATACACATCAGGCTCCCCAGGATTCTCACACATTAAATCCACCCAGATATGACTTCCCAAGCAGAAATGACCAAACTCTTCAAGAAAAAATCACCACAAATAAGAGTTAGTAGAAACATGAAAGAGATTTAGATATCACATTGGAGCTAGAGGATGGGTCTGGAGAAATTACTCAGAATGGAGTGCAGAATCAAGGCCACAGAAAAATACTTAAAGGACAAGGCTGAGAGAGTGCGGACTAACATATATTTACTAAATACTGTTACTAACACAAGAAGAAAATAGAGTGGGCAAGAGGCACATTAACAGACATAATTTCCCAGAAGTGATAAAATACATTGACATACATCCATAGGAGGCACCCCATATACCAAGAAGGATAACATAAATAAATGAAACCTAAACTGTAGTGAAAGTGAACATCAAAGAAAAAGAGAATTTAAAAGTATCCAGATAGAAAAGATTGATCACAGGTAAAAAGACACCAATTAGACTAATGACTGACTTTTCACAGAAGAATCCAGAGATAGTAGAACAACATCTTCAATGTGTCATGAGCCCAAAAGAATATACCCAACAAAACTATTTGTCAAGAAAAAGACATTTTCTGATAAACAAAACAGTGTAAACAATCAATGATCATTAAAAGAATATCTGGAGGGAATATTTCAGAAAGATGGATAAACACCCTGGAGGGAAGGTCTGAGATGCAAAGAAGAAAGATGAGAAAAGAAATTGGCAAATATCTGGGCAACTTTGAACAAACACAGAATGCTTAAAACATTAAAATTAATATATAATTTGTGAGATCAAAAGTAAGAATACAAAACAGAAATTAGGATAAAAATTGGAAAGGGTAAGAAGAGAAGAAGCATACTCAGTTCCTTATATTGTTTGAGAGAAAGAATAAGTAATGACTAATTTTAGTTTTTGTTAAGTATGAATGATAAATAAAACAATTCATCCTAAAGAAAAAGAAAGAAGAAAAAGAGTAATTAAAAAGTGGTTCACATATAGAAGATGATAGACATAAATATAAATATACCAGTAATCACAATAAATGTAAACGTGCTAGACCCCAGTTATAATTCAGATGGTCAGACTGAACATCAAAAAAAAAAAAATCCAGCTATTTTTTAGACATATACATAATGCATAAGAACATGGAAAGTAAAAACATACAAAAAGACATATCAAGAAAAAGACTTCTGAGTAAAGGTTGCTTGCTCTGTTCCAGACACAGGCTTTAGTATTACAGGTACTATTTCTCTGCCCCTATGTGGAATGTGGAGCTCACATTCTGGAGGTAGAGGAGACAGACAGTAGGTTGTATACATAAACACACACATTTACTACAGACTGTGAAACATGCTATAAGGAAATAAGCAGAGTAAGGTGATAGAAACTGACTTCTAGTCATGTGTTGGGTGACTATTTAGATGGGGTGGTCAGGGAAGGTATCTCTGAAGAAAGAACATTTGACCTGTGAACTGAATCAGAGAGAACTAACCACACGAAGTGGGGGCAGATTATTCTGAGCAGAGGAAATGAATGTGCAAAAGGCCTGGAGAGAGAACAAGTTGGCTTGTTCAAGAGACAGAAATCAGGCGACATGGGCAGATTGTCCTGAGGGAGGAGGAAGCAGTGGGACAAGGTTAGAGAGGTCAGGAGTGCAGAGGAGGCTTGGCCTTGTGGGATCGTGGTAAGACACCTGGATTATTTTCTATGAGTGAAGGGAAGCTGTGGGAGGATTTTAAGCATTTGAGAGACATGATTTTATTCATGTTTTCCAAAGCTCCTGTGAGGAGAACAGAACTGTAGAGAGAGTAGGAGAGAATGGGCCAGTTAGAAGACTACTGAAGTTCTCCAGTGATGGTGGCTTGGGCAAGGGTGGGAAGTAAAGATTTGGGATGGAGAACAGAACTGTAGAGAGAGTAGGAGAGAATGGGCCAGTTAGGAGACTACTGAAGTTCTCCAGTGATGGTGGCTTGGGCAAGGGTGGGAAGTAAAGATTTGGGATGTATTCCCATGGGATCACCCTAATTTCCTCCTTGATTAATGTGAGAGTTTAAGAAAGTGAAAAGTCAAGGCTTACTCTGCCTTGGTAAGACTTTCCAGGCCCACATGGAAAGGTACCATTGCATCTGTTACATTTCCTTCTCAAATGAAATGGCCTGTTGAGGGACTGTCTTTGAAAACATAGCTCAGGTTAGACTTGATTGAGAAAAGTTAAAGATAAAGTTTCAGACATTTCTTTAACTGAAGCCAATGTTCAACCAGAATTAAAGGCATTTGACTACAGACAGGAAATGGGACCCAGAGTGTGTAAGCATGATATATCCTGAAGGTCTCAAAGTGAAGACACTTTTCTCAGACTAAGATTCTCTCGCTCTAAAAAGAAGCACGATGACAGAAACTATGGAAATATTGAGGGAAACTTATTGATCGGTTTCCTAAACTTCAGCAATTTGTGTTACTACTTTATAATTTTTTGCCATGTTCGCATAGCTTTTTATACTGTTATTTCCTTACCAAACTTCTTTAAAATGACTCATACTTTTGCACAGAAATTTTAGTTTCAAAAACATGTATGAGTACTGTAAATGGAAAAATAGTGTTTTATTAATACACATGAATATAAATACATAATTTATTTAAAATAAAAAGTATGCCCTTATAAATCACTTACAATGGGTCACAGACCACCAGACCACTAAAGTAACCAATAGTAACATTTTCTCTGAGGTCTATTAGTATAGCAAGTAAAAAGCCTCCATCATCAGTTTGATGCCAGTATTTCTAAATACCTCACTGA
>NW_007729694.1:89483-91261 GCF_000696425.1 Galeopterus variegatus
ATGTTTTACAATGTTTAAACCTTTTATTTTTTTTAATCTGTAAATTATTCCTTACCTAATTCATACTTTAAATATAGTCTCAAAGTAAAAATTCAAATACTATAGATAAAGCATAAAGATAAATATGGTCAGATAGTAAAGGTGAGTAGTTCTGTGGTTTGGAAACATGCGTAGGTAAAGGTGGTGGTGGAGAGTGATTGTGGCAAAAGACAAGGCTGGAAGGGCAGGTTGCAACAGGGTGATGGAGGGCAGGGTCTGACTTGCTTAAGTTATTGAAATTGATCACAGTAATGGAGCCTAAATGTAGGAACGAATGCGTGTTTTTAAGTAGGCAATGTCTTTCTTGAACTATACATCTGTTAGTGCTTCCCTTCCTCTCACTGACCCCCCCAACAGTATTCATTTATGAAACTCATGTGCACACACACACACACAGAATTTATCCAATATAAAGTAATACCAATATTATCAAAACCAATACACATAAAAATATTTCTTACCAATAGTTGGCAATGTTGTACCTTTATCATATTTTAAAAATAAAATGTAAGCTTTGACATATTTTGTACTATTCAACTAGACTGGAAAATCTATTATGTAAGAGCTCATTTTCAGATTTCCCAGATTGGGTTTTAAACTTGTACTTCCAATGTTATGTGTTGGCTAATTGTCAGTTGAGAAATCTTAAGATTTAAATAGCCATTCGGTTAACGCAGGCAAACTAGAGTTTCCACAGAAGCTTAAAATGAAAGGTCTTGCATGTAGGTAGCTTATAACCTCTCTGGGTCATTGGGATCAATGTCTCAACTTTTCTTTTTAAATCCACAACTAATTTACAACATAAAATACTTTCCTTTAAAAGAGTGATTTAAAATTCTAGGTCTCAATGTAAACTTTTCTAAAATAATTAGGGACAGAAAAGCTTTCTAGCTCTTTCAAAGTCTACTCTTCATAAGGAGATGCCATTATTTAGAGTTAGTGGNTATAGCAAGTAAAAAGCCTCCATCATCAGTTTGATGCCAGTATTTCTAAATACCTCACTGATGGCATATCATATATTTTACAAAGCTATTTGCTTTTTTATTTTTTCAGTTGTGTTTTGATTTGCCTGGTTTAAAAAGGTATGCACATTTTTTTTAACTGATTGGTTAATAAAAGGGTTTTTGATCAAAAGGTAACTTTGAATGGCTTTGTTCAATTTTGATGGGGTAGGATCTGTAAGTTGTTTTGTGTGGGTGCATGTGCATGGTTTCTAATTTTCAATAGCATGGGAATGAATTTGCATTTGCTTATTTTAGCTATTTTAGCAAGGGGAGGTAATCTAGGTGGTTTAAAGTTTTCTCTTTCATTTTTATGTATTCCTCATTAGTCCTCTTATTATAAGTCTGCTTTTATTGGCTAAGTTGGGCATCGTGAACCTCTGAAAAAGAACCTTTTGTACATGGTGTCACTTGGGTACCTTATTCAATAAATTACAAGTACTAAGTTCCTGCCATCCAGGATACCAAAAAATGACAGGGAGGGGGGTTATTATTCCCTAAGTAAGTTTTTCATTATGGCTCTTTTTTTCAGCAACCCATAAATGAGGGGTCTCATGGCTAAGCCCTTCTCCATTCCCTTTGACCCCAAACAGGTTCCCAGTATGACTCAGGGATTTGGCCTTTCATCTCTTTCCCAGAAACTATTCCTTTTCCTGTGGCTCTTCTGTACACCATCTGGGCCAGTCTCCATGTTAAATCCTTCCATTTGTACATTTCCATTATTAAACTCAGCACATG
>NW_007729694.1:93269-94228 GCF_000696425.1 Galeopterus variegatus
GCTGAGTGCGGTGTGGGCGACACCACACCAAGGGTTGCGATCCCCTTACTGGTCACGAAAATGAAAAACAAACAAACAAACAAAAACCCTATAGTACTATGTTTTTGAGAATGTGATTTGTTTTTACCTATGGTACATCCAAATTCATACCATGATATTCTGATTGAAGATGGCATTTTAGTGTCATTTTTAAGTTATGTGCTGCTATGTATGGCTCCTACTGTTGTTGCCCTGCAGTTCCAGGGCTAATCCAAAGTTGGATGCAGATAGCTCAGCCTACAGAAAAGTTTTGATGCCAAACATTCACTTTGTATTCATCAACCATCATGTAATCATTTAATAACATTTTTTACTGCAGATGTTCACTCTGGCATTTAGAAGCACTATTAGAATTGTCAGTTCCAAACCACTGTTTTCTAAATGTACAAGACACATATTCCCCATGGAGAGTGAAGTTTGAGAGTTCAACTGCATTTGAAGAATTTGACATGTATTGAAATACCCTCTTATCTTTAAAATATTATTTTTCACTTACTCAAATAATTCAACAAATTTTAGAAACTACCGATTTTCTAAATGAATGCACACTTAAGCACAATAAACTTTATTTCTAAAGATAAATTCTGAATAATGAGAGAGACAGGCTAATAAAGAATTTTGTTACTGAGAATTTTATAATGTAAATACTAATGTATATGATGAGAGGACACAAATATGTACCAAATTATGTCACATCAAATTCTATTGGAGTGCAGAATAACATAATTTGCCCTATGTCCATATTTAGGAGAAAAAGAAATATAACATCATAATAAAAGCAAAAAGTAAAATAAATAGTAATTATAAACAGAATTTGTTACAAAGTCTGTATACGCTTTGAACAAAATATGGACTTTTTGTATTTTGAAGCTTATTCAATTCTGGAGGGTTTTAATGGCAGAAGCTTAAAGGAAAAATCA
>NW_007729694.1:94677-113710 GCF_000696425.1 Galeopterus variegatus
AGTGCTCTGTTCAGCTCTACCATCTTATAATTCCACTGTAAAACAGAGAATTGTAAATACAATTGCAAGAGAAAATATTTTATTTGGGAAAAATTGTAGGTCATCTGCAACCCAATGCTTGAATGTAGTGTATGGGGGGAGGGGTGTAAAATATATTTTTTCATAGTTTTCCATCCAATTTTGCTTCAGTGATTTATACCTATTAACTATAATGTTTTTTATTTTCTTGGGCAGCCTGGTGGCCAACCCTATGATGTCCTTTTGTACAGAATTGACATCATTAAGAAAACTGAGACCATTAACTTAATTTCTCACCCCTCTACTTACAAAGCATCCATACCACAAGTATCCCTACCAATCTCCCTATGATTTAGGCTCATCCTTTCCAAGATCAACAACCAGAGAACTATACTCCAAATCCTGTTCCCTTAACAATTTCCTCTTTCCTATTTCTTCCTTCTCTTGCAAATATCTCTTTACTTTCAGTCTATAAACAACAGTTCAGTGTTTCTCATTAATACCATAAAATAGAACAATAAAAACAACTTTTCTTGTTTTCTGTAGATACGTTCCTTCTTTCTCTTAATATTAAACTTCTGGAAAAATCATCTACACTTGTTTCCACCTCCCATTTTTCCTCAAGACACTTCATTCTGCTGTTGTTTTTGTTCCTCCTGTCTACTGAAACTCATTCCAGCTGAAGTCACCTCTCAATTTCTAAACCTAGTAAAAATTAGGCACCTTCTCAATCCTTCTGTAACCTTGGACCCATTTCCTCCTGCAAATTCTTGATTTCCTCATTCTTCAGAGACAGGAGCTCTTCATAAGGAATAATCCATTTCAGCCTACTATGGAGTCTAAACTGCCCCACGCTTTTCCTCTATTTGCCAAAAGAGTTAGGATTAATTCTCTTGGCAATCGCAGAGCCACCTAAACAAACCAGGCTCTTCACTGCTGCCATTGTCACTCACTTCCAAGATATGAGACTCAGCCACCTATTCGTTCCTGTGCTGGCGGCCTTGGACCACTCCGTACCTCTTCCAGTGTGACTCACTGTCCCACTTTTCCCCTCTATCCCAGCCTCCTCCAGCTTGCCTTCTTAAATCCAAACATCCTTCCACTGGTGACAAAATACTGTTCACATTCAACCTCTTCTCTGGAAATTAACCTGCCTTTTAGACTTAGTTGAAATATAACTCTCCACTATCAATTCTATTTTCTCTGCAGCCCCCTCCATTGAAACTTCTCACCCATATCCTGCAGGTCAGGGATGGGATGAGGCTCAGCTTCCTTCCTATTTCTCATTTCCACTTTCTGCACATGCCCCTCTACCTTCACCTAATACTGCCACCACATGCTGGCTGCCACACTTCCCTTGCTCCCACTCATCCTTGCCCTTTACTACCTTTACCATCACCTCACATAGTACATGAGGGCTGTGGCACACAGCTTGTGGTTTTCTTCTGTATCTATCCTATCTCTATCTTATTGCCCCTGTGACCAAAAATACATGCCTCAGGAAACCACTGGTCAGAAAGGCCAAAAGACACATATAGAAAACCTCGTCCTAACCTGTAGGTTGGAGCTAAACCCAAACAACTATGAGCAAATCCCAGCCTACTTAAATACATATGATCTGGAAATAAATGTGCACTGTTGGTTTTGTTATGCGGCATAATTATAGCAATAGCTGACTGGTACACAACAATCAAATTGAATCTTCTTTCTTACTCACCCACTAAATCTAATTAAAATGACCAAAAAAGCTCCAGTCTTTATTGTGTAAGTATTTCTTACTTTTCTTTCCATTCTCATTGCTAATCACTTAAATTTATGCCCACCTCATTTTTTATCTGGACTACTGCAATGGTCATTTAACTACTTCCCTGAGTTTTAAGAAATTTATTTATTTATTCTTTTACTTTTTGTCCCTTCAAGTCCCCACAGCCAAAACCTGTTTAAATTCAATGAACGTGTACAATAAAGCAGAGCTACACTCTTTCATTTCACAGGAGTTCCCCATGCTCTGATCTCTGTCTACTTGCTCAACCTGGTATCTCTCCCTTTGAACTCCTGCCACACTGAACTGCGCATAGTATCTTGAATACACCGTGATTCATGTTTCATGTTTTCATAACTTTCCACATGCCTGAAGTGTGTTACCTCACTGACCTTTTCTTTATTTTGAACTTCTATTTAGCTTTCAGATCCTACTATGGAAGCATTTTCTTTCTGAAACATGACATCCATTCCTCAGTTTTAAACAGCATCAAGCAATAATTTCTCTGTGAGATTTCTGCACCTTAGCACAAAGTTACCAAACTAATATTTAATTAGATATTTATATTCTTTCTCTCCTACCACATTATAAACAGTGTTTCTAAGGCAGAGAATATGTCTTATTCCACTTTGTATCTCCAGAATGTAACACAAAATCTGTCACAGAAAGGGCATTTAATAAACATGAGTGGAAGTAAAATAATTAATTTTGAAATTTGACTTGGAAAAAAATGTTGTCCCTTTATTTACTCATGAAATTCAGGGATGTAGAAACCTCCTCTATACTTGAGTAGTAAAGAATCTTATTAAAAAGACATTACATATTTGTTTCTAATTCAGTTTGGCTCATTGAATTTTAGAGACCATACAAGTCAGTGATCTTTTTTTCTTTTAATTGAAACATAATTGATTGTACATATCTGTGGGGTACAATGTTGAATATCAATGCCTGCGTGCAATATGTGATGCTCAAATAAGTCCAACATATTATTGTGATTGTTGTATCTTCCTTTCTTTTAAAAATGTATTTGTTTACTTTTTTAGCTCCCACTTATAAGTGAGGACATTCAGTATTTCTATTTCCGTGTCTGACTTATTTCACTTAACATACTTTTCTCTAAATTCACTTATGTTGCTGCAAATGTCAGAATTTCATTCTTTTTTATGGCAAAGTACTATTCCACCATGTGTATATAGCATATTTTCCCTATCCAGTTGTCTGTCGATGGACACGTAAGTTGGCTCCAATTTTTGGCTATTGTAAACAGAGCTGTGATAAACATGGGAATGCAGAAATCCCTTTGACATGATGATTTCCATTCCTTTGGGTATAACCCAGCAGTGGAATTGCTAGATTGTATGGCAGTTCTATCTGTAGTTGCATGAGGAATCTTCATACTATTTTCCATAATGGCTCCACTACTTTACAGTCCCACCAACACTGTAGGAGGGTTCCCCTTCCTCCACAACCTCACCAGAATTTCTTATTCTCTGTCTTTTTGATAATGCCCAGCCTAAATGGGATAAGATGATATCTCAGTGTATTTTTGACTTGCATTTCCCTGATTTTTAATACTGCTGAGCATTTTTTCATGTGCCTGTTGGCCATTTGTATATTTTTCTTTGAGAAACACCTATTCAGCTCCTTTGCCCATTTTTTTAATCGGGTTACTTGTTTTTTTATTAAGTTGTTTGAGGTCCTTGTATATATATATATATGTGTGTGTGTATATATATATATATATATTTTTTTCCGGACCAGTAAGTGGATTGCAACCCTAGGCATGGTGTCATCCGCACCACACTCAGCCAGCAAGTGCACCGGCCATCCCTATATAGGATCTGAACCTGCGGCCTCAGTGCTACCAGTGCCACACTCTCCCGAGTGAGCCACAGGGCCGGCCCAAGGTCCTTGTATATTCTAGATATTAATGCCTTGTTGGATGCATAGTTTGCAAATATTTTCTCCTATCCTGTAGGTTGTCTTTTTGCTCTATTAATTCTTTTCCTGTGCAGAAGCCTTTTAGTTTCATATACTCACATTTGTTTATTTTTCCTTTTGTTGCCTGTGCTATTGGGGTCATATTCATAAAGTCTTTGCCCAGTTCTACTTCCTGAAGTATTTCCCCATGTTTTCTTTTAGCATACTTACAGTTTCACATCTTATGTTTAAGGCTTTAATCCATTTTGAGTTGATTTTGGTATATGGTGAGAGGTGCAGGCTTAGTTTCATTCTTCTACATATGGATGTCCAGTTTTCCCAGCACCATTTACTGAAGAGGCAGTTATTTCCTCAGTACATGTTCTTGTTGCCTTTGTCAAAGATCAGTTGGCGGTAAGTATGTAGTTTGATTTCTGGTTTCTCTATTCTGTTCCATTGGTCTGAGTATCTGTTTTTATGTCATTACTACATTGTCTTGCTGACTATAGCTTTGTACTATACCTTGAAGTCAGGTAGTGTAATGATTCTGGCTTTATTTATTTATTTTTTTGCTCAGGATTGCTTTGGCAATTTCAGGGTCTTTTGTTGTTCCATATGAATGATAGGATTGTTTTTTCTATTTCTGTGAAGAATGTCATTGGTATTTTGATGGACATTGTATTGACTCTGTAGGTTGCTTTGGGTATGATGGACATTTTCACAATGTTAATTCCTCTGATCCATGAACATGGAATGTCTTTCCATCTTTTGGTGTCCTCTTTAATTTCTTGCAGGAGTGATGTGTAGTTCTCATTGTAGAGACCTTTCACCTCCTTGGTTAAATTTATTTTTTTATGACTATTGTAAATGGGCTAGCTTTCTTGATTTATTTTTCTACTGGTTTGTTGTTGGAATATACAAATGCTACTGATTTTTGTGTGTTGATTTTGTATCCTGACACTTTACTGAAATCGTTTTTCAGCACTAAGAGATTTTTCTATATATAGGATCATGTTATCTGCAAACAGGGACAGTTTGACTTCATCTTTTTCAACCTGGATGCCCTTTATTTCTTTCTCTTGACTGGTTTCTCTGGCTAGTACTACTAATATCATGCTAAATAGGAGTGTTTACATTGGGCATTCATGTCTTGTTCCCATTTTTAAGAGAAAGGCTTTCAGTTTTTCTCCATTCAGGATGACACTGGCGGTGGGTTTGTCATCTATGGCTTTTATTGTGTTGAGATATTTTCCTTCTATACCCAATTTGCTGAGAGTCTTTATTATGAAGGGATGTTGAATTCTTTTCAGATGCTTCTTCTGCATCTATTGAGATAATCATATGGTTTCTGTCCTTGATTTTGTTGATGTGGTGTATCACATTTATTGACTTATGTATGTTGAACCATCCTTGCACCTCTGGAATGAATCCAGTCAGTAATCTTCTGTGGCATAGGAAATATCAGAATTGCTTCACAATCAAGTTTGTACAGCAGAACCCTAGATATATTGCTAATTTTTTATACCTTCCTGAATCTTATGAAAATATAAACCAAGGCTGAGGCATGTAGGAAAGATATACCTTTTTTTGTGTCTAGAGATGTTTTTATCCAATGTAACAAATGACAAAAGCTTAGAAAGTACCCAATAAAGGTGTTTGTCCAAATAGATAACTATGCTGAAGTACCTTAACCAACTGTTGAGGAAAAAACAGAATTCAAATCTACTAATCACTAACTTTTGAATTTAAATTTTTCATCTACAATAACCATAAAATATCATGAAAAATAGCAATCCAATCAGAAGACTCAGACATTAAAAAAAGACCATGATTGGTTCCAAAATTTACATACATATTTTAATTTTGATATTCTATAAGAGTATGGAATGCAAAGACAAAAAGATTTTTGAAATGTCATTCAATAACTCATTGCTCTTATATTAAAGTGATTCTCCAATCACCTATGTTTTTAAAAGCTCTTTTCTTTTAAAAGGATCTAGAAATTTCCTAGGCCACATTTGAACACTCTAGGTTTGAAGTTTATACAGAATTGCATTTAGAACAGAATGAAAGGTCTGCCAAAGTAGCAACTTGAAGGTGAAACTCTCAGCCTTTGCTATAAGGATACACACATCACATGCACATTTACTATAATTTATATAATTTATAGATATGCATACCTTCTCTCTCATACATCTCTCAACTTGGCATATGTATTCATATACTTATACACATGCATACATCCATGCAGAGCAACAAAGGCAAGAATGATCAGATTAGATGTCCCTCTCATACTCAACGAATTAGAGTAGTTTCATAGAGAAATTATAACTATTCCTTATTCAGCTGGCTGAGGTTACAAAAGGTAAATAATGATTTATCAGAAATCTTTTTCCTTTTTTTAATTTTACTGGCTGGCACATTATCAGACATCTTGACGTGTGTGTCACGTCTTCCAACTGGAAGTAGAGGTAAGGGACTGTGTCGTCTTATATTCTCAGTTCCTTGAACTGTGGAGAATTAGACATGCTGGTGGAACATGCATTGCCCCCAAATATGAGATTTACCACACAATATATGGGTTCATATCCTAACCCCACCAGTTACCAGGTGAGAGATCAAGTATTTAAATGTCCTGGGCTTCAGTTTCTACATCAGTAAACTATGTTAGGATACCGACCACACCTGGTGGCTGCAAACCTCCTTGTATAGAGATATCCCTCTAGATGGTTAAAGAGTACTTGCTCATTAATTGATAAACTTGTCTCAGAAATGGTCTGGACTTACTGCCAACCATTACTTTCACTGATTTGCCTGTTTTACAGCTATATAGACAGGTGTTTGAGAATATAAGAAATTAAAACAGAAATAGCAAAGCTTTTTAGTCCATTTTGCTAATTAATATGTCAGAGCTCATAAAGAAGAACTCATCGGCTTTCTTCACTACTGCATCATCTTAAAGAGCTGGGTCAGCAAGGATGTCTGCAGACAGTCAATACATATTAAAACAGCTCCAAGCAGTAAATCAAAACAAAAAAAAAAAAAAAAAAAAAAGAAGAGGAAGACAGTAAAAAAAGTAAAATTTATAAGCCCTTTCTGTCTGAATGCAGAGGAGCATTAAACTATTATTTTAGGTGTCAGCTCAGTATATAGAAAAAAAATAAGGATTCTTTCTCAGACATACTTTATGATTCTGAGTATAACCAAAATTAAAGCACAATTTAAAAAAAACTATGCCAAATTTGATGTTATTTTCTCTGGATTCTAATGTTCCTTTAGAATATTTAAGTCATTAAAAATTAGTTTTATTAGGGGCTGGCCCATGGCTCACTTGGGAGAGCGTGGTGCTGACAACACCAAGTCAAGGGTTAAGATCCCCTTACTGGTCATCTTTAAAAAAAAGAAAAATTAGTTTCATTATTTAAAATATGCATTTGGGGGCCGGCCCGGTGGCGCACTGCTACAGTGCGCCGCTTGGGAGCGCAGCGGCGCTCCCGCCAAGGGTTCGGATCCCACATACAGACCGGCCGCTCACTGGCTGAGCGAGGTNACTGGCTGAGCGAGGTACGGGCGCAACACCGAGGGTTGCGATCCCGTTGCCGGTCCCAGTCCGGTACGGGCGCGACACTGAGGGTTGAGATCCGTTGCTGGTCATGAAAAAAGACAAAAAGGGAGGAAAAAAAAAAATTTAAAAATAAAAAAAATAAAATAAAAAATAAAATATGCATTTGTTTGGGGTGTTTTTTGTCCCCTGCCTTGTTAGGCTTTGAATTTTTTCAGAATAAAATTAGTGAAGCAGGGTAAGACATTTTGGGGGTTTTCAGGACATTTTGGGGGTTCTCTGAAACTAGTGATTTTTTTCTAAAAGGAACCAAACAAAAGGAATTTTATTTCTAACTTCTCTGGGTGGGTCGCCCCATTCCTTAGACATAACACCTCATACGTGGAGGAGGAACCCACAAGATGAGAAGCAGGAGAGTCACCCTGCTCTCTTCCTTGCCAAGGTAATGAGATGCAGTGTGCTGGCTGGGGAAGCCCCCGAAATAGGTCATTAGAGGAATCTCAAGAATACTGGGTTGATTCCGGAAGGCGTGAGGGGAACACTACATTCTGGGCCAAAAGTGTTAGAAAGATTTATCTTACCTGGGCCTTTGCTTTGATCCAAGCTCTGAGGACTCAACCATTTAAAGATTAAGGAAAAGAAAGAGTGACAAAAATATTGTCACAAAATTGGGAGGCACCCAAGCCAGACCAACAGATGCAACTTGGCACAAAATGGCTCTCTCCACAGTAAGTAGCTGACTCAGAAGAAATTTCAACTCAGATGAATTTATTAAAATGTTGAATATGATCCCAAATAAGAGGATGGATGATAGATTTAGGTCAGCACATATAATTTAACTTCCTGATGGTTTTAGATATTATGAAAGCTACCTACATTTCTATAATTACAGAAAAAGAGAAAGATATTCTCATTTTAGCAAAGAAAGATTTCATGTTTTCACCTAAATATTCTGAAGAAAGAATTAGGGGAAGGAGATAAGATATTGCACAAAAAGAAGTTGACTGATTCCTTTTAACAATGGCAAGACAACTATGATCACAGACCTTTACAAGTTAAAATACAACCTGGTAACTTGTTTCGTGGGCACAGACTGCTTGTAGCAGATTGAAACTATAGTTCTATATTAGGTAAATTTTTAAAATGATCTTGTAACTGAAAGAGGTCAGAATTAAAAGGCTCCTTAATCCTCTGCCACCACTGCTACCACCGCTACCAACACAACCAGCAGCAGCAGCAGCAGCAGCAGGAGCAACAAAGTCTAATGAGAAATTCCTCTACCTAAATGTAGCACAAATAAGGGAGTTGCATTTTACGTGAAGGATGAGGTTCTGAGGATCATTATGATTCAAGACTAATTTTCCAAAAGAAATACACGTACAAAATTGAGGGAGGGTGTATTCTTGTGGTGTATAATAACTTTAGTCACATATTTTTCTTTAACGCCACTCTGTATTTGCTTAGAACTGTCTCTAATGTTTTACAGGATGATCATGTAATGCAACCAGAGAGTGTATAATTTTAGGTGATTGTTTAGCCCTCTTCATTGCATGCTACTTTTGTTCCAAAGTTATAAACTTTCTGGTTGTTTTTCAGCATTTGCACTGGTTCCACAGATGCCTATGAAAAATGTGATGATGTAGTGATAGGATGTAAAAATACTTAAAAAGATAAGAATACTGAATGTTGTAATAGCAGCACATAAGTAGTAGCATGCATTTAAGATAGAACCCACACAGGCTATCCTTGGGGTGTCTTGGTCATGAGAACTTCCTTCTCAGGCTCCTAAAAATATTTCCAGTAGTAGAGAATTTAATGGAAGGGGACGGTGGGAACAAACAGAGCAGCATGCGGCGATTTATCACTCCCACAGAAATCTTTTCTTTCACAGTGATCTAACCTCTTAGGCTCTTTATTAGGAGGAATAGGGGGGAAAAAGTTGTGAACTAGCCCTTCCCTGCTGTTATCACTAGAGAATCTGGAGAAAGAAGAAATGAAAAAAAAAAAAAATCATACTCTTTCCCTGGAACATGATGGAGGTAATGAGGTATCAAGGCCACTTACTGCTGAAGACATACTTGGCACATAAACACAGGAGACACTCAGTGATGAGAAAGACTTTTTTTCTGAAATGGGGGGGATACCAGCAAATCATAACCCTTCCGTTGTATGGAGTGGCAATCCTAAAATGGATATTTCTTTCCCCCAAATAATGCACCACTACAGGAAAGGGATTATTACAGCATTTACTAGCTTAGTAGCTTTAAGAGTTTTCACTGATGTAAATAAATAGTGAGGAAGGAAGGGTAAGGAATAGAAGGCAGGATACTTGGCAATGAAGGAAAAGCTGTATTTTTGAAGTGGAGGTATCTCACGCATGATAAGGAAACCCTTAGAGACCCTTGTGAACTCCGTACAGAGCATCCATGGAGCTCATTCATGAATCTAAAGAAAGATGGATAATACGGTCACCACTGGCACAATCACCTTTGATGACAGGCAAAAAAGGAGAAAGAAACAACCACATCTTTCTTACTCTGGAATTTGTTGTCTTGTTGCTTTAATGTGAAAGTCATCATAGGAAAGAATTTCAAACTTTCTTGAGTTTTCTTTAGAATTAATTTATTTTTTTTGTTTAAGTGTTCAGCTGGCATACAGGTTTAAGATATTTGGTTTTATAATTATTTTTTTGGAAACCTTTATTCTTTCCTCTCAAATATCTGAGTCAGCATACATTATGCCACTATACACACAGCCGAGCAATAATTCATCTTTGTGGAAGTCAGAGACATCTCATATATTAATTAGAAAGCCTTTCAGTGACCAGTGGATGAAAACAGTTTCCAACTGCTACTAAAACACAGACAGTGATTTCCAGGAAGGGAATATAAAGTCAGTTACAAGGAATTTCTTACCCGATTTGTGTCCAGCCAATGAATGAACTTTGCTTTCATCTGGCACTGAGGAGGAGAAATGAAAGAGACAAGGGTCAGACCTGCTTGTAAATCAGACATTTTTTGACCGATAAATTAAAATAGATTCATAATAAGTTAAATCTTTTACTGGCAAAGATTTTAGAATTTTTTTCTCTCAGTTTACCTTGGGTATCTCATTTTTATGGGCCGTTATTTTAAAGAAAGCTATGAAGAAATATACATTTATCAGGTATTCTGTGAATATAACTTCATTTTCTTTTAACATTCAGTATTTTCAGTTCTTCTGGGTTGTTACTTCCATTTCTATGAGAGGAAAAGCTAAATTCATGGGCCTAGAGATGCATAATATATAATAAAACTCTGAGCATGACAACAATATATATATTCAATACTTAAGAACTGTGCTTCTGTATCTTGTCAAAATGGGGTAGGAGGGAACAGATTTATAACTCCTGAAACAATTTAAAAAACTAGACAATACATGAAGCAATGGCAATCAACAGGTAACAAAGGACAGTGACTCCCATGAGATGAGGAACAAATGAGGTGAGCCGTACTACTGCCCAGCGTACTGTCTGGAGAGTTTCCAGCAGCAGACGTCCAGGGAAGCCAAGGCAGATGGAGTTTGCAGGGCAGAGAACCAGGGAGAAGACAGCTATTTTCTGATAGTTTCAGAGAATCCCCTCATGGTGTCTAGTTGAATACTGATGATCACATGTGCATGAAGAAATTACCCAAGTCCTGGCAAAGAAGCACTCCAAAGAGGAAAGGAAACAGCATCTGAAGTTCCCCCAGAACTGGGAATAGTGCCTATTCTCAACAGCCAGAGTGGAAAACTTTATAATTCAAGGGCCTCAGTTAGAACATAAAGAAGGATCTTGCCCCCAGTAGTGAGGAAAAGTTAATACAGCTCTGATAAAATGGATAAAATTTTGGAAGGTACAAATTACCAAAGCTTATGTAGGAAGAATTAGATAACACGAATAACCCTATGGTTATTATTATTATTATTATTATTGAAAAAATGAGGTTGTAAGTAAAACTTTCCCACAAAGAAACCAGGCCCAGATGGCTGCACTGGTGAAATTCCATGAAATAATGCCAATTCTACAGAAACTCTACCAGAAAATTTAGAGGAGGGCAATTTCTCAACCCATTTTATGAGGCTACTGTTAACCCTGATACTAATATGAGGAAAAGACATTATATGAAAAACTGCTAACCAATATTCTTCGTGAACATAGGTGCAAAGTTCTTAATCCTTAAGCATCTCTGCGTAGATTACCACATCAATAATCAACGGCTGTTCATTATTCACCATGTGCCACTGTCTATGTCAGTCTATAATAAACTCTTGTGCTCACTGGTTGAAGCAAGGTGAGGGGAAATTTGCTACCAAGGAGAACCTCCTCCACTTTCCCTAATGCTGGATTAGTCTCAGTGTAGCATGTGCCTCCTTCCCCTGCCCACAACATTCAGTCAATATTGAATTGACCCAGTTAGTATACATAGCTTCCTACTCGCACCTGGCCCTCCTTTACTAAGCTGTTTATTTCTTTATTTTCTAGATAAAAGCACTACATGTCTGTGATTATCCTGTTCTTAACTGCTTAAAAATCTTGTTGGACTTTTTGCTGTATTTCCAGCTGGGAGGTAAGTCAGACAGTATTAATGAGGTATGAAATGTGGACCAAATTTTGTCTTTACCAGGCCTAAAAAAACTTAGAGTGGAATCTGCAGTATAAGTAGAAAAATATAGGAAAGCACTGATGATGATTAAAAATACCAATAGCAGCCAGAATTTATTAAGCACTTGTAATATGCAGGTTCTGACCTAAGGACACTAGGTCTCTGCTAATTCATTTAAATCCTCACAGTGGCCTGGGAAGACAGGCATCCTTACATTTCCAATAAAAAAACTGATGCACACCTTGTAAACGGAGAAGCCAGAACTTAAACATGGCACTCTTAACCACTCCATTATACCTGTGATAAGAGTCATAGAAGAGTTGCTATCTGAGAAATTTGAGGAATGATCCCTAGCATGAATCAAATACAAGAAAACCTACACTTACATGCTAGAAAACTATTATCTTTTTTATTTGAATATATGCTATAAGTAGAAATCTTTCTCTAGTGACCAATTATAATGAGTTAGCTATAATTTTTGTTTAACATATCAGAAATCTACAATTCTAATGGGTTCAAGCTAAAATACTCCTCCCTATTTCACAGATGAGAAATCCTCTTTCTGAATTAGAATCCTGGCTTGAAAATTTACTAGTTTTGTGCAAGTTGTTTTAAAGTTTTTTTAACAAGTTATTTTTGTGCAAGTTATTTTAACTTTCTGGGCTTCAATCTCATCATATATGAAATGAGGATAACTTTGCTTACCCCATAGGTTTGTGGTGAAGATTACATGTGTGAGTATATGAAAAGTACTTAGAAGATCATGTACTAAGTGCTTAATAAATATTAGCTGTTTATCATCATTAATGTGAAACTAAACAGAAAGGTAGAATAACATAAAAGCTAATAATGAGAGAGATGTGGGTTGAATAGCAGCATTACCAGGCAAGTTACTAAGCTCTTTTTAACTTCAGTTTCTCCATGTGAAAAATGGGGATAAAAACAGTACACAGGGAGTTGTGGGAACTGTATGAAAAAAATGTACAAAAGCTCTCAGCAGAGTACCAGGTACATAATTCTCATTAAATGAAAATGTTTGATAAATGGGAGCTGTGAGAGTGGTAAAGGTAGTGAATTTGATGATGGTTGTGATGGATATAATTTAACTTGCTCAGAATTATAAAGAAATGGAGGAAGAAAATAATTGAGAGCATACTATGTTTCAGCAGGGCACTAGGTACTTTGACATTGTTATCTCGTGGATAATCTAGCATCCACAGCAGATATTGCCCCCCAGTTTGCCTGGCTCTAGTTCATCTTGTAGTAGAAGAAAGGCAAAGAAAACACAGGAGATTATGTAGTCTTATTAGGTGTAGTTATTCTGAAAAAGGGATTCATACAAAGGTAAGACTTTTGTTATTGGGTTTTTTGTTTGTTTTGTTTTTTTAACTAAGCCAACTTAAGTATTGCAAATTCCCCAGCATGTTAGATTTAACAAGATATCTTTTTAACTTTTTGACTGAATAAGGTCTATTATTCCTAGTAAGAATACTTATCATAATTTTAATTGACGATCTGAAATTCTTTAGAACACTAACATGAACTATTTTAAAAAACAGTATAGAAAATCCAAATGGGTGATAGGCATAAAAATTAGGGGTCTTTCTTCAAAAACATCCACTGACACAGATGTCTATCTTTAGGACAGAAGATAAATGAATAAACATAATAGAAAAGAGAAGGAACTGTAATGGCTTAATTGATATAATACACTTATGTAAAAGGTTAAATTTGGAACAATATTCTTTTATACACATGCTTAGTGCTGCACAGCAATTTAAATACAGTAGCAAATGAGAAAATGAGGGAAAATTATACATACCACCAGGCTATTTTTTTTTAAATGGCAAGTGTTATAATTAATACCCAACTTCCTTTATAACTCACAGTACCTTAGAGCTGCTATTAAAGTTATCTCTTGGGGCTGGAGCTGAAGTGTAGTAGTTTCACTGCATAATATTTAGAAAGCACAGTGACTAGAATGGTAGCAATAGGAATCATGGCAGGTGTGCCATTTTAAACAAAGGACTTATCTACAAGGGACTGAAAAATGAATGGGCCTGGTATGGAAAAGATCTTCCATTCCAAAATAGTAGTGTCCAAAACATCAAGAAAAAGAGTGTTGATGGACCAAGACCCTAAGTTTCTTTTTCTGGCTGTGATAACACATTTCTTTTCTTTTTAAAAAGTCTCTAGAGCCTATTCCATTCTCTTTCTTATTCTTTGGTTTTACTCAAGGACTGGTGCTACTTGCTCTTGATTCTCTTAAAGGGATATTACAGTAAGTGAAGAGAGATCAGTGAAATATTGAGTCCTTCGGAAGATGCAATTCACAGGTATTTTTATTATTTTTTTAAAATTATATTTGTTATTGAATACTTAGAAGGCACTGTGGGCTTGCCCCTCTTGAAATTTCCCTGGATTTATTTAGATAATGGGATTTCTATACTCATCTCATGCTTCCCGATATCCAACACAAGATTGACGGACTCTATTTGATTTAATTACTATAAGGTGCTTAATAAAGAGAACATTCTTTGGCTTGAATGTTTGTTAATTTCCAGATGTGTCCTCTGATTCAGGAAGATTTGTTTAGAAAACACAACAGCCTGATGGCCTGTTTCTAGTTCTCCTGGTTTTAGGTTTTTGAAACTTCTTAGAACTGCCTCATGCCAATAGTACCTTTTAAAAAACGTGGATGAACAAACTTTGTCTTTTTACTTAATATCAACCAGGTTCATTGTTAAAATTGAGAGAAAGAAGATATAGGAAAAAAATCTATGAAAAAGACAGTTCTCTGAGAACTTGTTAGTGGTAAACATCAAAGCACATATAACACTTACATGCATTGGCTTCCCAGTAGGTTACATTTATATTAATATAGTGATCACTTAAAGTGTTTTATTCTTTTGTCAAGCCTTCTTATGCACTTCAAATGCATTCTAACTGGGGGAAAACAATCCCCTTGCTTACTGATAGCATTTGACACACATTCCTTAACATAAGTGACTATGAGCTACTGCACTTGCTTAATAAAAATTCGCAGAACAGTGGCAGATTTGGTGAGTTAATGGGCCCCATATGCTCTTTCTATGCTGACAGAAGACGGTATATTGCTAACACTCACGGATCTCTTCAGATAAAAATTGCCATTAGCTACAGTTATTTTTTTTGAGAATGCCAACACTATGTCAAGAATGGGAAATACGCAAATGTGTTCAGATTCCCACTTCTTCATATTGAGATACTTTGATGCAAAGTAGCACTCTAAAATATGATGCGATGCTTGTCTTTTACATAGTCAACTCTATTTCATTTAAGTTTTGATTTCCATATCTTTGACATAATAGAGACTATAATTTTGAAGTTGATGTTTGGCACAATAAAAATGTATCTTCTAATGAGGCAATGAATACTTCTGTTTAGATAGCTTGCTAACCTTAATGGTTAATAAATTTGTTTTTTACAGGAGTTGTTCCTTCAGAACTTAAAAAAATTGATTTACTTGCCAACATTACCAATTTTCCTCTCCTTTAGCCGATTAATTTCTGTGCCACTAATTGATTTCCAGAATTTCTAAGGAATGCAAACCTGTTTCAAGTTGTAAATTTGTACCCTACTTAACAACCATAAGCTATTACTATATTAATTTGTAGTGTTTTCTTTTTCTTTTTTTTTCTTCCTTTTTGTCTTTTTTCGTGACCGGCAACGGGATCGCAACCCTCGGTGTTCATTAATTTGTAGTGTTTTCTTTTTCTTTTTTTTTTCTTCCTTTTTGTCTTTTTTTGTGACCGGCAACGGGATCGCAACCCTCGGTGGCAGCTGAAGTTTACTTCCAATATCACAGTGCATCTCCGGCCACAGTGACACACGATAAAGATGAGGGGCCCATTCCCCACACCATTATGCAATTATCCACACGCTCGCAACTGTTCAGTGAGCTCTACGATTCCCTTTCTTTCTCCATAAACCTTAGGAAATCTTAAATCGGAATTTGGGAAAACATTTTTCATATGTTCTTTAGCTCATTATACAGTATTAAAAAACCAAATCATTCCTTCATAAAACCATTAATTCATTTGTTTTTAATTCATTCAATAAACACTGTCTTTCTCAAAAGAATCACAAAGAATCACTGTCTTTCTCAAAAGAATCACACACTGTAATCTAGTGAGTTGATACAAATGAATTAAAGAAAAGCAATATGATCATATGATCACATCAGTGGACACAGAAAAAGTATTTGACAGAATCCAATGTCATTTAATGTAAGGTACAAATTTGAAGGATATTATTTGGGGACAAATCTGTGGTATAATTATAAAGAAAGGGAAGAGAAGCAGAAAGTGCAAAATTTAAGAATGTGATTGCCTCTGAACAAGAGGAAAAGAAATGATATCGGATTGGAACACCTATAGTGCTTCACAGGTAAAATAGTATTCTTTTCTTAAACTGAGTGGTTGATACACAGTGTTTTATTTTGTCTTCTATACCTTACCCATAAGTTATAAGTATTTTTTTACTGCTTCAATATTTAATAAAAGCAATTTTTAAAGTTACTGTTCTTGTCCTTAGCTTTTTTTCTGATTTACAATGATTGATTTCAAATGTTAAACCAACATCACATTCCTGAGATAAATCCCACTTGGTCATAACATATTATCTTTTCTTGTTGGGTTCAATTTGCTAAATTTGTAAAAAGAATTTTGTGCCAGTTAGTGAAGATACCAACCCAGTTTTCTTTTTTCTGATATTTTTGTCTGGTTTTGATATCAGGGTAATGCTCAGTTCTGTTCTCTCCTTTTGAAAGTTCAACATATTCTTGTGATTGTTGTATCTTTCTTAAAAAAAAATTTTTTTTAGCTCCCATTTATGAGAGAGGACATGAGGTATTTCTCTTCCTGTGCCTGGCTTATTTCACTTAACATAATTTTCTCTAAGTTCATTCATGTTGCTGTGAATGGCAGAATTTCATTCTTTTTTTGTGGCAGAGTAGTATTCCATTGTATATAAAACACAATTTCTTTATCCAGTCATCTGACAATGGACATTTATACTGGTTCCAATTCTTAGCTATTGTAAATAGAGCTGCGATAGACATGAGTGCAGGTATCCCTTCGACATGATGATTTCCATTTCTTTGGGTATATATCCAGCAGTGGGGTTGCTGGATCATATGGTAGTTCTATCTGTAGTTGTTTGAGGAGCCTTTGTACTGTTTTCCATAATGGCCGCACCAATTTACAGTCCCACCAACAGTGTAGGAGGGTTCCCCATTCTCTGTATCCTCACCAGTATTTGTTATTCTTTGTCTTTTGGTCAAGAGCCAGTCTAACTGGGGTGAGATGACATCTTAGTGAGGTTTTGATTCACACTTCCCAGATGCTGAATGATGTTGAGCATTTTTTCATGTGTCTGTTGGCCATTTGTATATCTTCTGTTGAGAAATGCCTATTCAGCTCTTTTGCCCATTTATTTGTTTGGCCCAGTTTTTAATCAGGTTATTTGTCTTTTTACTGGTTAAATTCTTTGTATATTCTGGATATTAATCCTTTGTCAGAAGCATAGTTTGCAAATATATTCTCCCACTCTGTGGGTTATCTTTTTGCTCTGTTAATTGTTTCTTTTGTTAAGAAGGTTTTAGTTTGATATATTCCCATTTATTTATTTTTCCTTTTGTTGCCTATGCTTTTGGGGTCATATTCAGAGTCTTTGCTCAGTTCTACCTCCTGAAACATTTTCCCTATGCTTTCTTTTAGAGGTTTTATAGTTTCACATCTTATATTTAAGTCTTTAATCTATTTGAGTTGATTTTGGTATACTATGAGAGGTATGGGTCTAGTTTCACTCTTCCACATAGGGATGTCCTGTGTTCCCAGTATTGCTTACTGACAAGGCAGTCTTTTCCCCAATGTATGTTCTTGGTGCCTTTTTTGAAGATAAGTTGGTTATAAGTCTGTGCATTGATTTCTGGTTCTCTATTCCCTCTATTCTGTTCCATTGGTCTGAGTGTTGTTGTTTGTTTTTTTTTTGCCACTACCATGCTGTTTTGGTTACTTGAGCTTTGTATCAGAAAGTGTTAAAGGCTTTTTTTTTTCTTATTCAAGATTGCTTTGGCTATTAGGGGTCTTTTGCTATTGCATATGAATGATAGGATTTTTTGTTTTATTTCTATGAAGAATGCCATTGCTATTTTGATGGGGATTGCATTGAATTGTAGATCACTTTGGATAGTGTGGGCATTTTCACAACGTTAATTATTCCAATCCAAGAGCATGGAATGTCTTTCCATCTTTTCGTGTTCTCTATAATTTCTTTCAACAGTGATTTGTAGTTCTCATTGCGGAGTTATTTCACCTTCTTGATTAAATTTATTCCTAGGTGTTTTATTTTTTTGGTGACTATTGTTAATAAGCTAGCTTTCCTGATTTCTCTTTTTGCTAGTTCGTTGTTGGAGTATTAAAATGCTACTGATTTTTCTGTATTGATTGTGTATCCTGCAAATTTACTGAAATTATCAGCTCTAAAGTTTTTTTTTTTTTTTTGTAGAGTCTTTAGGTTTCTCTTATATAAGATCATGTCATATGCAAACAGGGACAGTTTGGCTTCATCTTTTCCAGTCTGGATGCCCTTTTTTTCTTTCCCTTGTCTAAATGCTCTTGCTAGAACTTCCAATACTATGTAAAATAGGAGTGGTGAAAGTGGGTATCCTTGTCTTGTTCCTGTTCTTAAGGGAAAAGCTTTCAACGTTTCCCCATTCAGGATGATATTGGCAGTGGGTTTGTCATATATGGCTTTTATTGTGTTGAGATACCTTTCCTTCTATACCTGATTTGCTGAGAGTCTTTATCATGAAGGGATGCTGAATTTTTGTCAAATGTCTTTTCTGTGTCTATTGAGATAATCATATGTTTTTTGTCCTTGATTTTGCTGATGTGCTGTTAATCCTTTATCGGATACCAAATATTGTCCATTTTACCTTGTTGAGTGCTCAGTATTTTTCTATTCTTATAATTTTTAAAAATATCTGTGGTTAGAGCTGGCTGGTTAGCTCAGTGGGTTAGAGTGCAGACTTATAACACCAAAGTCATGGGTTCAGTTCCCTTACCAGCCAGCTGCAAAAAAAAAAAAAAAAAAGGAGAAAAG